>NC_141598.1:2383058-2683058 GCF_047967505.1 Dipteris shenzhenensis
GAGACAGGTCCTTCCCTAAGGCTTTCATAGCATTGTGAGGTACTTGCTCGACTAATAGTGCTACTGATTGTTGTGGAAGAGTATTAATCCATTAAATTGATGCCTCATTGCTTCTCTTTTTTGTGTATACTATCCCATTTAGTCTTCATCTACACATTGGGTTCAAACTTGTGAAACTTTTTGCTTTGGAAGACTGGTGCTTGATTTTCAATGGGCATCTTGTTTTTAAAGAGTGGTTCCTCTACTATGCATGCATCTTTAAAGACCTTTGGATCTCATTGTAGTTTTGGTGGTTCTGGCACTTGGGTGGGCTTGGTTAGATATAGTTCGAACACTCTAGTTTGCATCCTTTCAAACCCATTTAGTGCTCCACCTTAGCCTTATGGCATTGCACACCCTTTTTCTTCTTCCTTGACTATCTACTATTTGTTTGTACTTTGTTTGTACACTAGAGGTTCCATACTTCAGCTTCAATGACATCTACATTAGCTTTAGCTACATCTATAGTTATATCTATATAAGAGCAAGCCCATGAAGCCCATTTCATCACTGGCTATAGCAAACCTGATTCCTTAGCATCCAGCCTCCGTCCTCTACTGTTTCCAGCTCGCCATCGAAGCTTCTTTCATAGGAGCGACGGTTGGGAGGCAGCGCCATCTATTGTATCAGTTCTACATTAATCAAAATTTTGATTCTCCATACTATCTGTGTTCTCTCTTATGTATGAGATCCTGTTATCTGTTGAGCATAGACATTGTATTGTTTTCTTACATGGTATCAGAGCCTGGACTCTAGCAAGAAGATTTGGTAGTGTGTTTTTGTTTGCGAGTAGACTGTGAGAGATGGCCCAGCCCACAAGACTGCGAATCCCACCATTCGGCAAAAGCAAAAAGTTGGACAGCTCTAACTATCCACTCTCGAAGTTCAAGATGAAGACCATCCTAAGCGCATATGAGCTTTGGGACATTGCTACTAGGGTGGGACGTGAGACCGGATCCAGCCAATGTAGGACATTAGATAGTACCAACTGCGGATGAGATTCTTGCATGGATAAGAAGAAATGCAGATGTGCTGTGTTCTATTGTCTGCAGTGTAAGTGATTCTGTCATGGCGTTAATTCAACATGTCATCACAGCAGAGGAGGCATGGACGGTCTTGAAAAATAAGTACGAGACCATGAATTAGATGCGGATTCAGAATCTGGAGACTCAACTCACGAATGAGAAATTGTTTGAGTCTGAAGTGGCAGAGAAGTTCATCACCAGGGTGAAGAATCTACGTGATCAGATGACTGCGATTGGCATCACCATCACCAGTGAGAATCTAGCACGAAGGTGTATATGGATTCTCCCACCAAAGTACGACGGTCTTGTTACAGTGCTGAATACACAGAACAGAAATCCGCCCCTCAACTTTGAGGATTTCAGTGCGATGCTTCTGGAGGAGGAGATGCATCGAAAGATGAGGACTGGAGAAGATTCGGCTTTCTACGCTAGATCAAAGAAAGGCAAGGGTAAGGACTCTGGCAACCCATCTTCTTCTGGATGATAAAAAGAGAAAGAAGAAGATCAAGTGCTTCTATTGCAACAAGGCAATTGCAACAAGGCAGCGCACAAGCAGAATGAGTGCCGAAAGAAGATTGTAGATGAGAAGAACGGAGTAAAGAAGGAGTCCAGCAACAGCGTGCAAGCAGCACCAATAGAGCTATTCGTAGCAATTGAGGAGATTTGCATGGAGGCAGTTCATGTACCTACGAATGAACTGTGGATCATTGATAGTGGCGCATCACGCCACATGACCAGTCGGAAGGATTAGTATACCTCTCTACAGTCGGTAGGGAATGACATCCTAGTAGCAGTCAGCAACGATGCAAAATGTCCAAGAAAAGAAAAAGGTACGATTGCTCTCAAGTCAGATGGAGTTGTAAAACAGTTGTTCAATGTTCTTTATGTGCCAGATATCAAGAGGAACTTGTTGTCCATTTCAGCGATCACGGATCGGGACCTCAAAGTTCAATTCGATAAGAATGGTGCACAAATCCTGGATCTTCAAGGAAAGGTCATTAGTAAAGCTATACGGTGCAACAACATCTACGAACTCTCAACTTTTAGTGCTCAAGCTGATGTGAAGAACACTAAGCTATGGCATGAAAGGGTTGGTCATCTAAACCTTAGTTCTTTGAAGGAGATGCATAAAAGTGGAATGATTGCAGACCTACTAGAAATTTCAGATTTGCCCGATGTATGAAGCAGCATCGGTAGCCCTTTCCTAAAGAGGCCAGCAGGGCAAAGGCTCCTCTAGAGCTCCTTCACACGGACCTCTGCAGAAAGATGGAGACGGAAGCTTTGGGTGGTTCCTACTACTTCATGACGCTGATCGACGGCTATAGTAGAAGGATATGGATATACTTCTTGAAGACTAAAGACGAGGCTTTTAGTAAGTTCAAGGAATGGCATGTAATGGTCGAGAAAGAAACGGGGAAGAAGGTGAAGAAATTGAGATCAAACAGAGGTGGAGAGTTCACATCAACTAAATTCGAGAGTTACTGCAAAACTCACGGGATCAAGAGGCAGAAATCCCCGCCACATACATCACAGCAAAATGGAGAAGCAGAATGCAAGATGCATGTCATCTGTGAAATGGGCAGGAGTACGATGAAAGGGAAAGATTTGCCACAGACTTTCTGGGCTGAAGCATGTAACACTACAGTTTACCTTCTGAATCGTAGCTACACGAAAGCTGTGAATGGGATGACTCCACTGCAGGTCTTTTCTGGTAAGAAACCTTCAGTTGTACATTTTAGAGTTTTTGGATGTGACTGTTTTGTGCATGTCCCTGATGCTAACAAGACCAAATCGGAATCGAAGAGCCGGAAGTGTATTTTCTTGGGCTACAGTGAAGAGGCGAAGAGTTACCGTCTCTATAACCCTGTTACTAAGAAGGTAATAGTAAGTCATGATGTGGTCTTCTCAGAACAGCCACATCAATTGGAGGAGGATGCTTCCTTCCTAGACAATTAGGACCAGGATATCCATCCAGTACCACCACCAACAATAGACCAAACTCCACTAACGGTGCTTGGGAGGATTCAAGATAAAGAAGATGAAGAAGAGCCTGCAAAACCACAATGGCAAAAGCCATTCCCGAAGTGGGTAAAACAGCTTTTGGATGGCAGAGAACCTCCAACCATTGAGGAGGAACCATCCGAACACCGCCAGTCTAAGAGAATAGGGGAGCAAAGAAGAGCGCAAGAACACTTGGTCAACTATGCTTTGATGACAGAAGTGATCCATGCTGATGAACCCAATGTCTTGAAGAGGCACAGGGTGATGATAGGTGGATGGAGGCTATGTAGTCAGAGTATGGCTCCATAATGAAGAACAACATTTGGGACCTTATGGATCGTCCACCAAAACGCAAGGTAATCGGCACCAAGTGGGTGTACAAGACCAAGTACAAGTCCGACGGCACGTTGGATAAGTACAAGGCTCGGCTCATGGCAAAAGGATTTGCACAGGTACATGGTTTTGATTATCAAGATACTTTTGCTCCCACAGCTCGACTAACCACAATTCGCAGTGTTTTGGCTTTAACTGCCCAAGGAAGTTGGCCCATGTTTCAGATGGATGTAAAATCCACCTTTCTGAATGGGGATCTCAAGGAGGAGGTATACTAGAACAACCACTAGGTTTTGTGATCCCCGGTTCAGAAGGTAAAGTCTGTAAACTAAAGAAGGCACTTTACGGGTTGAAATAGGCCCCATGAGCGTGGTACAAGCAAATTGATGCCTACTTTCTGCAAAACAGATTCAGGAGGAGCCCATCAGATGCAAATTTGTATATCTTCAGAGAAGGAGGTAGGTGTATGATCATGGTCCTTTATGTGGACGACCTTGTCATAATAGGGAACCATGAGGAGAAGATCTCGCAAACAAAGCATTTGCTAGGAAGAGAGTTTGAAATGACAGCTGATGCATTTTTGTTTGGGGATTGAAGTTTGGCAAGAGCCGAAACACAGATCTTCATTTCACAGCTGAAGTATGCTGGAGAGATACTGAAGGCATTTGGCATGGCTGAGTGCAAGACAGTTGGTACCCCTATGGAGGTTGACGTGAAACTCTCAAACGAGGATTCATCACCACTGGTGGATGAAACGAAGTACAAAAGGCTTGTAGGTAGTTTGATTTACTTGTGCAACACACGGCCAGACATCAGCCTTGTGACTGGTTCACTAAGCAGGTTTTCCAATAAGCCCCGAGAGAACCATTAGAGGGCAGGGATGTGGGTGCTGAAATACATCAAAGGCACACGTGATTATGGCATCACCTATACCAAGGGCAACATCTTGACCGGATTCTGTGACTCAGATTGGGTAGGAGATCAGTGATAGGTTACTGTTTCTCACTTAGATCTCGAGCTGTGTCATGGGTCTGCAAGAAGTAACCCATAATTGCTCTTTCTTCTACCGAGGCTGAGTACAAATCAGCATGCTTTGCTTCTTGTGGGGCAGTGTGGTTGAGGAGGATTCTGGGGGACATGGGTGCAGTGTAGAACAAGCCTATGTAGTTATCACGTGACAATCAAAGTTGCATGGTGATTGCAAAGAACCCTATGTTCCACGCTCGCACAAAATACATTGAGATTCAATATCACTTTGTACGCGAGCTCATCATGGATGGAGAGGTTGACTTGGTGTACTATCCGACTACAGAGAATGTTGCGGACATCTTCACAAAGGCTCTTGGAAGACACTTGCTATAGAGGCATCTTCATCGACTTGGCATTGGACCGAAAAAGTAAGTTCACTTGCGGGTGGACATTGAGGGGGGGTGTTAGATATCAATGCTCCACTCTCATGTAACTACATGGGAACCAGCTAACTCTACTTCTAAGCCCCCCATATGAGGAGAAGGCATTTGAGTAACTCGATTATCTGGTAGGTCCAAGTTTGGACACCAAATGGGGGCCATGTGTGGCTTGATGGCTGGACGAAGTTGGCACACTGCCAACTAGGCTACATGCAAGTACAGGAAGGCATCCCATGACTACTGCATTGAGGGAAGATGGAGCATTTCTCGGGGTAGCCCACTCTCGGGTTGCGGGGCCCGTTTGGAGTCCCAAATGATCTCGGATGGCTGTGGGCCGAACGGCGACTATAGGTCAGTTGCTCTATTTTGCACACCGATTTTATCGTGTGGTCGGTGGCCCGACCCCCAGTCGACCGTTTTGGGCGGACTGGGTCGGTCACCCAATTGAGCCCAACTGACTATGACTGGTGGCTATATAGGAGCAAGCCCGTGAAGCCCATTTCATCACTAGCTACAACAACCCTAATTCCTTAGCATCCAGCCTCCGTCCTCTACTGTTTCCAGCTCGCCATCAAAGCTTCTTTCACAGGAGTGCACGGTTGGGAGGCAGTGCCATCTATTATATTAGCTCCATAGTAATCAAATTTTTGATTCTCCATACTATCTGTGTTCTCTCTTGCATACGAGACCTTGTTATCTGTTGAGCACATACGTTGTATTGTTTTCTTATAGCTTTGTATGAGTGTAAAAATAGAATTGTTTGCAACTACAAAAGTACTATGATTGTTAGGGAAGATAGAGGTAGCAGATGGATGGTGGTCCCAATGCTACCTTGTATTCAGCCTTGCAACTAGGAGTGGCCAATTGGTTCTTGCTCAACTAAGAAATTCATGAACTACCCAAGAAGAAGAAAAAACCAAAAGTGGAACACTTGTTTCAAAACAACGAACCCAATTTTAGTCACAAAAAGCATGCAGTTGTGGATTACCTCTTTTGGTATAGAAAAGACCAAGGTGCTTAGTACCTTGCAAATAGCAAAACATTTGCTTCATAGCCTACCAATTCTTACTCCTCGAGCTATGAATAAATCTACTGAAGATGACACCCCGTAGCTATACGTTTGGCCTTGTGTTGTATAAATAGATCAAACAACCCATAGCCTACTAGTACAAAGTCTAATCAAATGGCTAAGCTATGTATACATCCTCATCCAATCTTCATGCAAGAAAGCATCCTTTATGTTCAATTGGTGTGTAGTAAAGAAATCATGCATTTTATAATAGTCACCTTGGAAGTGGGAGCAAAAATCTCTTGGAAGTCAATACCCTTCAGCTGTGCATAACCTTTGCAACAAGCCTTGCTTTCAAATAGTCAACTAAGCCCTCAAATTTTCATTTGAAATTTTAGGTTAATTGCCTTCTTCCCATACGACAAATCTATTAGATTCCATATATCCTTATGCATGATAGAATCATCCAATCTTTTTCCTCCTTTGCATCTTCAAAGGAGAGTGACTCCTCTTCGATACATGTGCTCTCAAAAACATAATCAATAAGTAATGTAGATGCATTATGAGATGTTGAGCATGTCTTGTAAGACCATGCCATATTGTATCCCTAACAACCATTTGGGCATCCATTTGGATGTTTGAATTGCTATCATCTCCTAATTCACTACATCTACACAATTGCATCATCTCTAAGCTTATTTGTGCATATTAGCAAGTTGATCATTTAGCAAAAGAGGTTGCTATCCTATTGTTATGCTGACCCATATAGTACAGCATCAAGGAATTAAACAAATCTTGTGGATTGATTTATTGCTATTTTGTTCAAGAACGCAAAGGTTGAATTGAGTTATCCATAAAAATAAAATTTGTACTTGCTATAATCCACATTATGACTAGACGGTAGAGTCTATAGCCTTTGCTTTCCAAACTATGACTTAAAAAAATACATTTTACGACTTTGTCAATCATCAAGCTTGGTTCTATGTTGCTTTAGCACTAGTGCATATACCAAGCATCCAAACACTCGAAGATGTGCATCTATTTTTTTTTTTTCCATACTAAGTTTCATATAGGGTTACTATCTACAAGGCTTCTGGGGGACATCTATCCATCAAATATGTTGCACACATGATGGCTTCCAAAATGAAAAAATGTTGGGAAAACCTTGACCCTTCTATTTTTCCTGTTAGCCACATTGTTCCACTATGGAGTGTATGGCACAATGCACTAACAAATAATGCCTTTGTCTACCATTTAACAATGAAAATCCTTTGACATATACTCTACCTACAAAGAGTACCAACTTTGGAACCTAACATATTTCTAGCAATCAAGACAATTTACAAAATGTGGAAAGTGCACAAATACCTCATAATTTTCCTCCATAGGATATACCCATGTAAATCTAGAATAATCATCAACACAATTCATAAAATAGAGGCATCCACCAATGGATGTTGTCCACATGGAACCGCATACATCACTTTGAATGAGCTATAGTTTTCTAACACCTCCAATTGAACCATCTTTTGGGAATAATACCCAACGCATTTCCCTCAAGATACACCCCTCCTAAACATGACAATAGGAGCATGTATTCTTGGCATCTCAAATGCCATATCATGCCTATGTAAGCATTGTAAGCTACAAAAATTTAGATTTCCAAATGAGGCATGCCAAATATTTGCATCTACGATCTTTAAAGTAGTAGCAACAACTGACAAATCATCGTGTGCAACTCTCTTATACTAGTCCATCTTATGTAGGCCATGGCATAATGTACTTAAACAAACAATGATGTACCAATCCCTAATTTTGTGAGCCATGCAACTGTCATGAACGAATTTAACAACTATATGAATCCTAGCAATTGATGCAACTGAGAGGAGATCTTTCTTATTCATAGGTACCCATAAAACATTAGAGAGTGTAAGTTTCCCACCAATACTTGTGATGAGCACCACTTTTCTAACTCCTTTCACAAAATATGATGAGTTTTTTGCACATGTGGTTGCACCTCCATGAATGCATCCCTAAGAGAGGTTAACATGCTTTGTTTTTGCAAAGTAATGTGCTTGTTGCTAGCACCACTATCAAAAGACCAACTATTGGCATCTAACATGTATCATGAAAAGAAGGATTATAGGTACACACCATTGAGAATACCAAATTCTCAACGTATGCATGAGTGTGTGCAAAATTTTAAATTCTTTCTTCTCCCCAATAGATGTAATAGTCTCAATCATTGCCATACCTACATCCTTTTTTTCCTTCTAAATCTGCTTCTTCACTCATGGATTAGGATTCTAGCAATCATTACATGGGCCCTTCTTCTTTTTTTCTTCTTGACATCCTTGTTAGAAGTATTGGTGGAAGAAAATTTTCTTCTATTACCCCCATTGAGTTTCCCTTTTCCCTTATGGCCTATAATAAAAATCTGATCTTCAGCCATCAAACAATAACAATTTTTCTTGGATTGCTCATCTTGCAAGATTAAATTAGCAGGCTTGTCAAATATGAATGCATCCTAGCTTGTATCGATAAACATAGGTGTAGTCATGGCAACACCTCATTATAATTTTTCCTGGACTGCTCATGTTGCAAGATTAAATTAACAGGCTTGTCAAATATGAATGCATCCTAGCTTGTATCGATAAACATAGGTGTAGTCATGGCAAAACCTCGATAGAATTCAGCATGGCATTCAATATCATGGGCATCAATGAACATAAACATAGGTTTAGCCATCAAACCATTACAATTTTTTTTGGACTGCTCATCTTGCAAGATTAAATTAATAGGCTTGTCAAATGTGAATGCATCTTAGATTGTATTCATAAACATAGGTGTAGTTATGGAAAAACCTTGATAGAATTCAGCATGGCATTTAATATCATGGGCACCAATGAAGCATCTACAACAAACTCATCCACATTGGCTGATTGTTCCTTAAGGTCTTTCACCATAGTTAGGAACTCATCCATGTTATCTCCCTCTTGCATCTTAAGATTCTCAAGTTACCTTCTTAAAAATGCTATACATGATTCATTGCGCACTTTATACATGCTTGAAAAGTGTCTCAAGCCCCCTTGGTCGTATAATGACCAAATATTAGGAATGATGGTTCATCACATGACAATGCTATCAAAGCATGCGCATTGGCATTTCATCCATCCCAACTCTCTTATTTGTTAGTAGGTTGTGCAACAAGAGCAATTGCATGTGTCACTGACACATTCCTCCAATCCTGTCAAATCTTAGTACCAAAGTGTGTTCCCATACAGCACAACACTACAATCATAAGTACCTGAAATAAAATCTCCAAGGCACTAGGCACACCTAGCATGCTACACTGCTTACCATCCTGAGACTGATGGAAAGTCAGAAAGAACCAAAATTGTAGAAGAACTAAGTGTACTGCCCAAACAAACATGGGAAGACCTAAAAGGCATAATTAGCATTGACATCTATCATTGGTGGTGGTTCATGCTGAACCAATCCTCGTAAGATCGTAACAAATTTTTTATACCTATTGATAGACTGGTAAGTAATATGGCTTTAGCATCACCATCATCCACTTGAACATAGAGCGCTTGGAGTTGCTTAATTATGGGTAGCTAAAGAATTACCATCTGCCATTCATAGAGCAAACAATTTTTGCTTAACATAATTTTTGGATTTCTTACTCTTGATCCAAACAAGCACTTGAGCATTGACCAATTCTGTCTGTGGTTTTGGTAATTTCAACATGATGAAAAAACTCCATGCCAAGGGCCGTTCCCAGAAGTCCTAATGCTTTCTCATTTTTTAAGTCCCAAGCTTGCATTTTCTTTAAACCCTAGTTAGTCCCTTAGACGACCCCCCCAGAGACTTTCCATGAAGATAAGTCGCATGAACAATTTCCAAGATAAAAAGTTCCGATCGCCCCTTTTTACTATAGAAGCATCTAGTATCCTTGACTTGAAAATCTTGGTGCACGTGTCCATGTCTACTATAGTAATTGATTGCACATGTCTGCTAGCATGTCTAGGGCAAGAGCTCTTTTCCTCTGATAGCTTTGTGGACTCTTGAAAGTTCTAAGAGATTTGGTGACATTGAATCTGGGTGACCTCATTTGGATAATCTTCACTTGATCCCATGAGAGCATTGAATGCCCTGATACCAATTGTTGGCTATCTGTGGTCATGGTTGAATACTCACGGATATCAAACTATACAACAATCACTTACATGAAATATAACAACTAAGCAAAAAGACCCAAGAGGGATTTCACACAAAAATTGTTATTTTGTTGCATAAAGCCTCACAAACCTCCATGCATCCCCTATGGGGCTTGTTGTGGAGGTGTACAAAAGATGATCACAAGTCACATAGACTACAATATCCCACCAATAGGAGTCGGTACACAACTGAACCAGAACTGCATGAAGTGACAAACTATTCCTATACATAGTTGGACATAAGAACTAGAGAAGTTGTCACACACACAACATAAGGTCCACAAATCTTATTCCACATAGGACAAGTGAAGTCGGTGATATGCCGTGGAGTGTTCATATAGAGCTAGCACTGTCTCAATAGTTTGGAGAGTGAACATTGCTAGCAACACCTCTAATCCACATTGAGAGTCACTAAGTAGTAGCCAACGGTCGCAGACCACCAGTATTTAGAGGCCATCTCCTCCATGATTCTCGGTTGACTCTTGTGAAAGCCAGGCAGAGCTCAAAGATTCGAGGTATGCATGAAGATCTAAGAGCCACTATGTACCACATGATGGCACCCATGCATGACTGCCAAGTTTCATGGGTAGAAACCCATTATCTCACCTTTAATATCCCTACAAATTTACCAAAGCAATCTTGAGAATCTAATAGAGCTTTCATTGTTGCCAGTCACAACTAAATCATCTATATACAAAAGAGCCATGATGATATCTTTCTCACAAAGTTTGTAGTAGAAAGTATGATATACATTGGACTTTATGTATCCTAAACTAGAAAAATACTTCTGAATTTTGCTATCCAAAATTTCCAAGTGCTTTCTTTAATCCATAAAGACTTTTCTAAAGTCAGCAAACCTGATTCTCTTTGCCATTTTCAACATACCTCAGTGGTTGTTGCAAGTATACTTCTTTGACAATTAAGACTTACTTGGGATGTGCCCAAGAATAGGGTTGCTTGGGATCAAGATTCTTAGTTATCAACCTTGTATCCTGTGGCTATCATGGCTCCTTAAAATTTGACTCAGTTTTCTTAACAATTCTTGCCTGAAAATCAACAAACTATGTGCTCCAAGTACCCCCATTGAGTGCAAGATGGACATTGGCTCAATCTAGGCCATGAGTGCCTTAATCAAGTCCTAGATGGAGATTATCTCAATTTAGCTCATGATTTTGAGAGGCATGTTTTGGTTATTGGCCGCTGAGCCATGGGGCTATGACTTGTAGATATTCACCAAATGCAATTATCTTCTAAGGCTTTTGCACTCAGCTGGTTCAAGTAATCATTTTCTTCAAGTGATTTTTGTGGGCAATTAGTGCATTCTTTTGCAATGGAAAAAATTAATGATGACATCTTTAAGATTCGGCCAAGGAGGGAATCCAAGGAGGCCTATGATATAGGCAGAGGGGGCAACATAGTACTTGGTAGGTGACACACTAAATAGTATTACATGGGATGTTAGTACCATCTCTTATAGCTATTGAAGTGTACTTGACACAACAAGGAAAGTGAAAATTTATGTTAGGTAATTCTGGAAAGTACCTCTTTTCATCCATGATATTGATGGAAAAATTATGATGCTCAAATTTAATCATGGTTTACATTTTGGTTGTGTCTCAAACATTTTAGCCCAAAGGCCCAGCAATTTTAAGGAGGTCATGCAATTGGCTAAGCTATATGAGCTTGAGTATAACATGGAGGAGAAGAATATTGGAACTGGTCATTTTGGAAGCACTTCATATGATACCATGCTAGTTATGACTTCAACAAGCCCTTCTATTCCTAGGTATATTACTAGATATGGGAGTAATTTGGGACATACTAAGACCTATAAGGCAGAGAATGCAAAGGCCACATTTATTCCTCTTCTAAAGGATGACATGGTTGATAAAAAAGAGGATCTTCTTAAGTAGCTATCTCAGGCTCTTATTGAGGAGAAAAAAAAGAATCAATGTTTTCTTTGTGGAAAAAGGTGGACTATAGAGAGCATAGATGTGTATGCAAGGGAATAGAGATTGATGACAAGGATGTTTTTTATGAACTAGTGGTAGAAATCAAAATTTCATGATTGTGTGAATGAAGAAAAATATGTCGATGAATTATCCCAAAGAGTGGCTTCTTTTTCACGTGACTCGGGTCATTTTGCTTGGGGGGACTCATCGACAAATGGTGATACCATGCAAAGATCTAAAGAACTTGCCAACGATGGAATGTGGAGATTATTGATGGACTATATGTGTGATGATAGAGACTTTGATGAGAGTTCTTTTATAGAGAATGACGAGTTATTTTGGGAGACTCAGTTAGTTTTGTATAGCATTCCTCTAGAGTCTAGAGGGTTAAATGGGCTCTAAATGTGTATACAAGCTCTTAGGCTGAAGAGCTATTTCAACAATAGGCCTATCCACATATAAAATTTATTTGAAAGCTTGGAGGCAAAGAGCATACAAGATCTCTAATATAGACACAAGTGTGATTTCCAGCTTTTTACTAGACAAACAGTATCGAAATACTTGTTAGCACTAATCATCCAAAATTAGTACACGTAGATAGTGCATCTATATCCAAGGTCATCTTTAGTCCTCTAGGTTCTCTTTGAAATCCTTGCAAAAATTGGTCCAAATCCATTAGGGCAAGGTATACATGACCCCATAAGAATGCATACATGGTTTGATGCAAAAGCATTTGGATAGTACAATGCTTGGGACCACTTCTTGATTTCCAATCAAAGAGACTTGCATATATTCTATCCAGACTAAGACAAAGAAATAGATAGCAATAGATACACATAGTAAAAGAGAGGGGAGTAAGCAATAGAAAGGCAAGGTTGAAAAAAGGGAGTTACCTTGCACCATGCTTGATAAAAACCATACACAATTCAAAGTATATTGAAAAGTCTTTATAGTTTTATGACAAGCTTTCACTCCTAGTTGTTAGCTCATTTTGTAAGTGATCAATCTAAGTGTGAATGCCTAGTGTGATAATTATTGGGGTGTATTGCACCCCGACTGACATGTGTGTGCATGCAAATTGTTCTTTCTCATATGTTTGGGTGCATATGTTTATAAACATGTGCATACACCTCTCTCACAAATGTGTGTGTGTGTGCATGTGTGCGTGCATGCACGTGTGCATATTGGCTAGTGTGCTTGAACGTTTAAGGCAAGGTGCACCATTCAAATCCGGCCCGTGGGGGGGAGGGGGGTCACACACCTATTTGTAAACATTTTAATAAATACTTTTTAAAATATTTTCCCATTTGTCTATGAGCAGCAGGCCGGTCATGGGTATGATAGTGCCACATGTAGGAGCACCCTATTTTATATCTTGTATAGTGAAAATTACTAATGTAAGAAGAAAAGACACTCAGTTGAGGTATTTTTTCAATGCAGGTGTCCAATTGTCAATGTAGGAAGAAAAGGAAGTTGGTCAATGTAAGAAGAAAAGGAAGCTATTTTTGAGCGAGGTTTTTTAGATCAAGTGAGAGAGAGACTAAATAAGAATACTTTATATATTATTTTAGTGGTACCTTTACTCATCCATGCATATGCCATTGCACACATACTAGCATTGATTTATGCAATTCATGCATACCCTTCAAATCAAGGATATGATGGAGCATCATAATATCATTTTATAATCCTAATTTTTTATGAGACATTAAAACACATTAGGGGAATTTCAGACTCAGAAAAGGCCTCATAAGGAGTGAACTAGCGAAATTGATTAAGAACTAACAAACCCATAACAAGGTCCCAGCACTCCCAAATGAGTTAAAAAAATTACATCTCCCTAGAAGTTTGGTGGTTCTAAAAGTGCAGGATTCTCTCCCACTTGGTGGGCCCCCTTGGAAAAAGGTTCCCCTTTTACACTCCAAGGTGGTCCCCATTCCCATAAGGTGGCTCACTGGTACTACACCCCCAAAAGTTTGAATTTTTTCATAAAGTTTAAAAAATGGCCTGAAACTCGTCCAAAGCTTCTTCCAAACCATAAATCACTTTGCAACCCCATTAAATCCTTCTTTTGCTCACCATAATTACTTTCCAACACCTAATGCCTAATTCTTGTCACCATAATCACTTTTCAACCCCTAAATCCGATTTCTTCTCATCACTTTGTTACATTCTAATCCCAAACCTTTGCTGCTTCCACAGATTCTGCACTACACTATGCTAATCTCAAATCTTAGTTTCTTTGACTTCTCATTTGCAAATGTATTTCAAAATTTGCTCATGACTACATTGCAAGATTTCACCAACAAGCCAAAAAAAGGACTTGAAAATGCTGTGACTCGTCAATGCAGTGGCCAAGACTATTAAAAGAAAAAATAAACCAACTACAACAACAAGGAGCAAGGCATGTTGACTTCAGTTTGAACATTTGTTTACTTTAATATATGGGATATGGTCTTCGAGGCTTAGTTAATTATCACAAATGGATTGGTCATACTAGTGCTAAAGCCTAATTTGCCAAGATTCACTTGATTAGGACTGTAGGAGAAATTAAAAGCTTATAGTTACTCCTGGGGCACCAACTCAATATGTAATATGTTACTACCCTCGTCTAAAATCTAGGGTATGGGGCAACAAGGTCTATATAGAATATGCATGGATTTCCTTTACTTTTCAAATATGCAAGGGAAAAATATAAAAATTTCATGTCCCCCCTTCCACAAAATATAAGGTATATACCTTGAAAAATCTAAAAGATTTTAAAAATGACTATTAGTTATGTCAATGAGTTGGTGTGTAGCTTTGACTTGATGCCAAAGCATCCTTCTACCTATGCCTACCTACTCCCTACCTAATGCCATTTCACAAAAATACAAGCACTCCCATGCACAAGGAAGAGATACATAAAGAGAAGTTAAAGGACATATTGGATTCTTGTAGGTCAACATTCCATATATAATGCAAAACATTTTGTAACTCAAGAATAGGGAGAAGCCTTCACTCAAAGAAAGAGTTTTTACATATGGAGGAAGACAAAAATTGTAGTCAATGCACCGTTGGATGCAAGTTGCAAGATATCCCCCATGGGTAATATGGAGGCTTAGAAAGTCTAGAAGAATCAACCATATATTGATATCTTGCAACATTTAAGGGTGTAATGGAATGCATTCAAATGTCCCAAGAAGCCAACCCAAGGCCTTGTCAAGGGACATAAAGATTGCCAAAGTTGGGATGTGAGTAATAAACTCTATCTTCAATTTTTTAATTCATGTTTTCATCTTTTTCTCCATTTGTTATTTCAAGTAATCTGTCTAAATTTGGATGAAGAAATGCACTAGTACCATTCTTCCCATTGCAATGTAGAAATTGTGATTTTGTAATTGGGAAGAATTTGCTCTTGTACCATTATCCACACCTTCATAGATTTGACAATGCAATGAGCGTGACCCTAAAGCAAAAGTTATAATTTAGATATTGCAATGGGTGAATGGAAATAGTGCCATCCTCCATCACATAATTTTGTTTTAGAAGTATATTTTAGAGGTCCATCATTAAGATTCTTTTGGTTTTTTTGAGAATTTTATTTCAATTGCAAACATTTCAATGGGCTGTAACTTTCCACCAAGGACACTCATAAGGTGACATATGATGATGATATCTACAAAAAGTGGATAAATATTTTGACCTTGGTGAAGCAAGGAGAACTTAGGGTCATAACCCAACAATAACATATATGAAATGTTTTTTGGGTTTAATGACGATAGTGTGCGGGTGATCCAGCAAGAGATTGAGGTGGGGAACATTGTCATGTTTAAGTCTAGCAAAGAAAAGGATTGTCTTGACATGTCTAGTGGGAAATGGGCATCAAAAAGAGAAAAATACTGAAGGAAAGGAGCTCAGCTTACAACAACCATTGCTTAAGTTTCAAAAATGGGAAGATCTTGCATGATATTTTGGCATTCATGTAGATGTTTATAAATGCCTCAAGGGATGTTGTAGAGGTTGGTAAGGTAACACTTGATGTCCCAAAGCTGCATTCAAATACATCAAATGTATAATAAGCATTAAAGATGGTAGCAACTCATTATCATACTCCTATTTTCTAGGGACAATTTCCTTGGTGAACATGGAAGTAAAGGGTGAGAAATTTTGATGAGCCATTTCAAGGACCATCTTCCCATTAGCTCATGTGTGCACAACACCACACAAGGTTTTCCCAAGGAGATTACTTGGGATAAGGATACATTCATGAAGTTGCTTTGCCATTGTGAGGCCCAGACCTGAGACCCCATAGTTTCTCCATCATAATTTGTGTTATTGTCATTCTTGGACATAATGGACCAAAGGATTCCATTGAGGGATCCAAAGATGACATCTCACTTATGGGTGTGGTGATAGGGAAGTTTTGCAATTTGACACTCTCAAGCACAAGGATGGGTTTGATGCAGGTATGATCACTCATTGAAAGAAGCAAGTCCTTACCACATAATGGAAGATAATATTTTGGACGAGCTTCAAGGAGAGGAGGAAGGGTTTGCACAAGAATCTCTTGTTAAAGAATTCATTATCAAAGAGTGCATTAAGTGCTGCTACAATGAAGATTAACTTGTTGCTGATCTCTTCACCGTGGGAGTTATGGCACCACAAGCTTTTTTCTAGCCTATGGAAAGTTATCTCACTTGTCAAAACAACTCAGCAAGCCATAGAGGTTGAGTCCATGTGTGTAACTATTGCAACAAATAATCCCAAATCAAGTTTGGGCTAGCATCGAGAGTCCTTTGGATGCACGCACCAATGAATCACCTCTAATTGAAATAGGTGAAGAGGGTGAACACCAAAATAAAACCTTGCATCCTCTAACTAAAGCTGACATTGTAGCTATCCCAAAGATTTTTTCATTGGAAGATATGAAACATGAACTTGAAGGCTTGTAGTTATTCATATCTTGCTTGTGATAATATCACCCTTTTGTCTTTTTCTTATGGGCTTAGCACTAGTTTATGAATAATGGTAGCACTTTTATGTCCGTTTCTTGAATTTATGTATTTAATAGGCATCATAGTGAGAATGGCACAAGTGCCACTCTTTATAAGTTGATGGATAATGATAGTTCTGTTATGTCCCTTTCTTGAATTTTTGTGTTTTGACTATATTTAAAGAGATTTAAATGTACTATAATACATATTCTTCCAAAGCATGGGTTTAATGCATTGTATAATCTTCTAGGACATGGGGAATGGCACAAGTGCTATTCTCCCAATGGGGCTATATACAAATGACATTGTCGTCATTCTCTATAACTTTTCAAAGACCATGCTTCCACTATACACAAGCAATAGCAATTCCCACTCCCAATGATGATGGGGAGAAAGGCACTAGTAGCATCATTTAACCTTATGTGGAGAATGGCATTAGTGCCATTCTCCCTAAGTTACCTTATGTGGCGAATGGCGTTAGTGCTATTCTCCCTAAGTTATGGATTATGCCAATAGTTCTTTCTCCCTATAAGGCTCCATTGGCATTCTCCATAATCTTATAGAGATAATTGCTTGAGTGCCATTTCCCCATAACCTTATAGGGAGAATGACAATAGTACCATTCCCCAATGGCACTAGTGCAATTATCCCCCTTTCAATGAGGATTTAAGAAAGGCACTATCCATATTCTCCAACCACATAGGAAGAATGACATTCTCCCTAAGTTATGGAGAATTTCAATGGTGACTTTCTCCCTATAAGGAACTTCAATCATTCTACATGATTGTATAAAGAGAATGGCAGTATTACCATTATCCCCATAACCTTATAGGTAGAATGTCTCTACTAACATTTTCTCTATGAGTTAATGGAGAATGGTAGCACTATTAGCATTCTCCATTAACTTATAGAGATAATGGTAAAAGTTTAGTATCCCAAGAGGAGATGGTAGTAGTTTATGGTCGTTTCTTGATTTTCTTTACGTTGATAGCTGGACTATGTTGAAGAGATTCTAAAAACTCGAACTATTTCCATTTCCTCAAATTCACAAGAATCAATGATGCATGGAAGGAGATGGAGATACCAAGTGCATAGGAAAAAATGACATAAAAAAGGGGACAATCAGTGATGATATGGAGACAACAAGGATAGAGAAAAACATACCTCTCTAAAACTAAGGACAACTGAAAGCAACCTCATTAATCCTACATGTTTGGAAGATGCACATAAGGACATGACCTGGGAAATAAGAATAAATCATCTAATTGATGTTTTAAACATTTTGGAAACATAGCAATTGGCAACTTGGAAGAGTCAAGGCCTAGGTACCATGAGGAAAGTCTGCATCTACATGCATGTCAAACATCCTTGGATAAGGCCAAGGATAATTGTGATATTAGATTTGAATGGCTTTCTATTGACTCATTTCTTATTCAAGTCACCTATATGCCCATCTCTTATGTATGGCCATAATAGTTAGATGGCTATTTGTCCTAGGTGCATTGAGTTTCTAGAAATTCTTGCTAGAAAGGTTTAATATAGGTATTGGGTCAACTGCAATGGAGCATAATGTCATTGAGATGGTAGGAAAGCTATAGGAATATGTAAAGGAGAGCCTCCTTTTCTTTGTAATATGGGCTTATCAAGGATGCTACACATAATTATATCAAGAGGAGGATAGATATGCTCGACAAAGTTGATTTTGAGGCAATGTTCAAACTATTAGCAAAATCTCAAAGGCATCCAAATGCTGGAAGGACAATCCTTATGAATGACCCTCCATACAAGGCTTGCATCAATTGCATATTTCGTTCTATGTTTAATGTATAAGACAAGGAGAACACTATACTAGAAGAGTTGATACCTTACTCGCTAGAACTCAATGAAGCTAATGATGTGGGCAGCATGATTGAGACTAATCGATATGGACAATTGATTGTAGTGGAGGGACATAAAGATTTCAACATTATCCCAAAATTTCTTGATGAATGGAGTGAGGCAAATCATCAATGGTCAAGAATGTAATACAACACATAAAATCTTCCTCTTGCAAGCCAACTAAGAGAGAGGACTATAGGTGATAACATAGAATAGGAGGGTGCATCTCCTATGCCAAGACATGGTGTATGTGGTTAGGTGCCTGAACTCAATATATCATAGATAAGAGTTATAAGGAATGCTCCACCCCAATGCTATGCAAGCTTCTAAATCATTTATAGACCTAGGTTACAAGGGTACCTATATCAAGAAGCACATTGCTAAGGCCTACATAAACAAACTACAAAATGCATATTTTCCATGAAAGTACAAAGCAACATTTAAATGCACAGGGGGGAGGGGCTACTAGCCTGCAGCTACCACACGTCCATATATTACATATATTATATATATAATATATGTAATAGAGATATATACATGTATATGTAAAATATTACGTATTATATATATATATATATACACACACACACATATACGTATACGTATTACATATTACATATTATGTATGATATATATATCACTTCTTTCTTTAAGGAGTCTTCTTTGTTCTCGTTGTTTCTCCCTTTGCAAACATTGTAAAAGTTTCTTCCATTGCCATTTTGATATTGTGCCATTGCTTTACTTGACCTATAATCTGTTCCTTGTACATTGACCAAGCTTTTTAGCTTTTCTATCTCACAGCCTCTGTCTACTTCTCTTGCAAGCCATGACGAGCTTGACGCCATGGTAATAGCCAATGAACCACCATAATAGAACCTCTGTAATAGAGACCAACTAAGCTTGTGAGGCAAAAGACAACTTACTTGAGTAAAGACTAGATAACTTGTGTGCAAGGTATGGTGCAGCTTGCAAGGCGATGCAGGTTGCAAGTACTTTAAATATTCAAAGATTTGTAGGTGGGAGGTATGAAAATCCAAAATTCATGAGAGTAGCACTTGTAATGCTTTAACGGTCTTGTTCCAAATATTTATTTCTATATTTTTTTTGTCTCGCGTTCAAGTTTGGAATTTTTACTACAAATTGAAGATAAAGTTCATTGAATTCCATTAATACATGCAGAAGTTATGGGTCATGTATTACATATGAATGGGTTGTTAATATAAGTGTCCCATACAAGGCATGAAAGGCTTTCACAAATTGTTCGAGCACTTTTTTATTGTGAAAGAGAATGAGGGTGTCTCACAAAAAATGCATATGTGTTCTTGCTATAGGCAACCATCTACTTTATGGTGTGCATCTGGAGTCGTGTGATGATTTTCAATGTTATGCAGCCCATAAAGTGTCATTTTCTAAATTTTAAAAACATATTGGTAGGATTATCTAGCCAAGATGATTGTTAAAGGGATAGTAGCTTTCAAAATCCCTCTCGAAAATCCACTCTTCTTCATAATTTTGGGGGAATTTTGGATATCTTCTGGGAGCGAAAGACTTCTTCTTCCTAAGTTCAAAGAGTAGCTCCTACATCATGACTATAGTGATGGCTATGCTCCAACCGTTGCAATAAATTTGCATTAGGGGATTTCTTTAAAGCCCAAAGTTTAGATAAGTGTAAATTTAAGTTAAAGTGGATAATTTATTGCATGTAAACTTGTATACTTAAATGGATCTTTGAATTCCATATGCAAACATTTTTATTTATATGGATCTTAGAATCCAAGTGATGACAATTAATGCATGCAAATGTATATGGATGTTTGAATAGATCTAATATATGCCACTACATTAATATAAATGTTCTTAATTTTTCTTCATTATTTTTATTGAAGTTGTCAAAACTAGCATAGTGCCTACATTATATGACAAGAAGGTTACACCTCGAAGGGCATGCTATTGTAGATGGCTTCTTGTGAAGCCAGAGGCACCCTCAACTGGATTCATGGGACTCATTATCATGGATCTCATCCGATGAATGCTTGTCTACTCCTTTACCACCCTTTGTATCCTATATGAGAGTGTGATACTCCCAAGACTTTACATGTATTCTATTAGTGCATTGCCTCCAATGTCTTTGCATGCACCAATAACTATAGCATGACAACCTCTTGGTTTAGATTATATCGATTGCGAAGATAAATCGTGCTATTTGTACATAAACATTTATGTCTTTGCATGTATGTGCATATGTCATCGATATGCAATCTCTTTGATTAGAGATACAAATCGAGGAAGAAAATATGCATATGCATAACCCAATCTAATAATGTCATGCTTTGCAAGAATGTCACTCAAAATAGCACATATGATAAGACTATATTTGAAAGAATAGAGTCATAAGGGAAAAGAGGGCAACTTGCTTGTTTGGTTCATGTTCATGATGTAGTCAGAGTGCAAATTGTATGTTATGTGATTTAAATACGCTAGTCCTCTGTAACATGGCCACAAAAGAGGGCTCTCTGTAATTTACCACCCAACCTCGATTCCTAGAGTGCTCCTTCTCACATCTATATGTGAACTTTGTCCTGAGTTCCCTCTCCTCTATTCCTTTTATGGAGCCTCTCTCTAGAATCCTCCCCTAAACCCAGTGCTTGCCACTTAGAGCCCCCCCTAAGTGCCACATGTCCATAAAGGACCTTAGTACCTTTCTGCCCTTTAGGCTTTAACATTGCACTCCCCATTCTTGCCTAGTAGTTCCTAGTCCTTGACCCTCTAGGCTCCCATTAACCAAGCACTGTCGAGCCCTCTGGTTTCCCGCTTCACCATAACCACACCAAACTATTGTGGGATTATGGTTGACGTAACATTCCCTTCCCCTTAAGAATGGTTTACGTCCTCGAAAACAAAATTGGGAAACCTCCTCTGGAGACTGCTTACCCTTTCCCATGTTGAACTCTCTTCAGATCTATCTTTCAACTTAACCAAACATTCTTGCCATATAGTATGTCATGTTCTTTTTTCTTGTTTATCTAAAATTCTTTATGGTTCGTGTGGTAAAGATGCAAGTTCAATGAGTTCAACTAGGACTTCATTTCCAATGAGATTATTATCGTCTCCTAATTTTCTTTTTAGCTTACTGACATGAAACACTAGATGTACTCTACATCCCTTAGGTAAGGCTAATTTGTAAGCAAGTTCTCCAATCCTCTTAAATATTATGAATGGTCCACAATACCTAGGAGACAACTTCGGACATTTTCCTGTCTTTAGAGATTCTGAAGATTCAGGTACATTAAGGTAGACTTTCTCATTTACTTCAAACTCCAACTTTCTACAGTGGGGGTTTGCATAACTTCGTGCTCTATCCTGAGCTCTTCTTATGCTATCTTTAGCTAACTTAAGCTTTTGATTCATATCCTCAAGAAAGTCTTTGGCCTCTTGAAGCTTCTCTTTTTCGAGTCCCACTGTCATTGGGGCTCTTGGTTGAAATCCATACAGCATCATGAATGGACTAAAACCTGTAGCTGAATGTTTGGCACTTTTATATGCAAATTCTAATATGGGCAGATACTGTTCCCAATTAGTTTGCCATTTACTTACATATGCTCGAAGCATATCCTCAATGATCTGATTGACTCTTTCAGTTTGACCATCACTCTGTGGATGATTCGCGGTGCTCATATTCATGAAGTTTCCAACCTCTTAAACATGGCCCTCCAAAAATGGATGTTAAATTTGCTATCCCAGTCACTAACAATACCAACTCGTAGCCCATACAATCTATAGATATGCTCCACAAATAGCTTGGCTAATTCTAGAGTTTTAACATCTTCATTAACAGGAATGAAATGAGCCATCTTGGTCAATCGTCTTTCATGTCAAACTTTGCAAGATAACTCTTGTTTCAATTTCTTGATGAAGCTATCCTTGGTTTCGATCACAATCGGATCATCTACGTACAAAAGTGCAATAGTAATGTCTTCCCCTTGAACTTTGTAGTAGAGAGAATGATTTGCATTGGACTTCATGTATCCTAGATCAGCAAAATACGTGTCGATTCTACTATACCAACTTCTAGGTGCTTGCTTTAAGCTATAGAGACTTTTCTTGAGATGGAAAACCTGATTCTCCTTTCCTGGTTCAACATAAGTACTAGTTGTTGCATGTAGACTTCCTCGTCTAGGTAACCATTGAGAAATGTATTCTTGACATCGAGCTAGTACACATTCCATCTGCTGAGTGTTGGTAGTAATATGAAGAGTCGTATGGAATCCATCTTCGCTACCGGAGCATAAGTCTCATCATAGTCTTTACCATATTGCTGTGCAAATCCTTTTGCAACTAAGACGCCTTTGTATCTTTGAATACTACCACCTGGATTGTACTTCACTTTGTATACCCATTTGTTTACTATGGCCTTCTTTCTTGGTGGAAGGTCACATGATTCCCAAGTATTATTCTTGTACATAGCATCCATTTCTTCATTCATAGCAGTTTGCCATTCTGGCTTATCAACTTCATCTTCGAAGTACACTGGCTCTTCCGTAGCCATGATGGTACTCTCATAAGAGCATAGTTGGTGGTTTCAACCTGAATTTCGTTTTGCCTTCCTAAGCATATGTCAATCTGGCTGGAGGTTTGCTTTCCCTAATAGATAGTCTGAGTTGTTGTGATTCATCTCGAGGTGCTTTTGGCAATTCTTGCTCTTCTTCATCAACCTTTTCTGTAAATGACTTTGAAATTGGTGAGTCTATCTCTTGTGTATTGAGGTTTTCCATTCTGATTCCTCATCAAAGATTACATCTCTGGAGATAATGATCTTGTAGTTGATGGGATCATACAACTTGTATGCTTTGCTTTCTTCACTTTAGCCAACCATGATGCATTTGTGTGACTTCGCATCCCATTTCATGCGATGGTCATCATGTATGTGGGCATATGCTATGCAACCAAATATGCGGAGATGCCTAACGTGTGGCTTGTGTCCAATGAATTCTTCATAAGGTGTCATACCCTGTATCGGTCTGGTCGAAAGCCGATTAAGCAAGTGGTTTGTAGTGGCTATTGCTTCTGCCCAATACTTAGTCGAAAGATGCTTCGCATTGCTCTAGCATTGTCTACTAAAGTACCATTCTTCCTTTCAACTCTTGCATTTTGCTGAGGAGTATCTACACAAGTGAATTGTCTTTGAATGCTGTGGAGATGCTGTGACTGCTGCAAAAGTTCATGAATGTTGAAGACATGTATTCACCTCCTCTGTCTGATCTCATGACTTTGATCTTTCTGCCTATCTAGTTTTCTACCATGGCTTTGAATTCTTGAAATCTGGAAAAGACTTCAGATTTCTCTTTCAAAAAGTAGACCCAATAATATCTATTGTAGTCGTCAATGAAAGTCAAGTAGTAAAGTGAACCATTGATGCTACGTATCTGGGAATAACCCCATACATCTGTGTATATCAAATAAAAAACACCTTGCACACGAGAGGTGCATCTGCCAAAGTTGATTTGCTTTTGTTTGCCGAAGTAGCATGCTTCGCAAACTTTTCCAAGAAACTGTAGCTTAGGAATCCTAATTACCATATTTTGATTTCTGAGATTGACATGTCCATATCTCTTGAAATTGACATGTCCATATCTCATGTGCCATTGAAATTGACATGTCCATATCTCTTGTGCCATTTTGCAGATAGTGGCATCTATTGCGGTTGAGCTGACTTGGCATGCAGATTTGATACTATAACTAGCATTCTCAACAAGCGTTTCTTCACTCCTTTTCCTACTAGCTGAAATCCTCTAGATTTGTTGTCTATGATAGTGCATTCATCTCCGTTGAAGGTGACTCGATAGTTGGGTTCCATCATTGGACCTACGACCAAGAGGTTCTTGCTGAGCTTCGAAACATAGAGTACATCTTTCACCAACCCTTTCATAATAGTGAAATCATTCATAGGGATAATGCCTATCCCTTGAACTGGATGCGGTGTATTATCTACTATGTAGATGACATTCTTCTGACCTTCTAATGGTTTCATCTCTATGAACCATTCTTGATTCTTTGTCATATGAGATGATGCATTGCTGTCGATGTACCAAGGATCTTGATCTGCTTGGTCGACTTGATAGCTGAAATCCTCTTTTGTATTGCAATCAGTGTCTAGATATACTGTATCAATCTTCTACATTCCTCGTTTGCTGAAAACATATTCCCATATTCATTTGCATAATGATTGTGACTAGAATGTCCACGATGATGATTTCCCCTTCCATGGAAATTCCCTCGATTGCTACTAGATTGACTGCCTTGGTCGTACTGCTTCTTGCGACAATCTCTTTCATAGTGTCCAAACTTATGACAGTAGTTGCACTGGATGTTTGACACATTGGTGGATGCATTCCCTCGTCCTTGGAATCTACCTTAGTTGGAATAATTTCCTCTTTTCTGATTTTGATGTTACTGAGGATGATGCTATTGTTGATTATAACTTTTTTGATGATTCTGTTGCTAATGATGACCACTTCACTGGAATGATCTACCTCTGCATCTGCTTTATCTATCTAAAGCTATGAATGCTTAATCATTGGAATGACCTTTGCATGCATGAGTGGCCTAAGTCCTGAGTTCTTCACGAAGTAATGCTGACTGAAGTTCTTCTAGTGTCAAAATTTGCCATTGGATGGCAATACTCTGGACTAGATTCTCGTATCCCTCTCCTAGTCCATTTAGGATGACTTGAACCATTTCTACTAGATTAATTGTCTCTCCTGCTACTGCAAAGTTTATTGTTGTAGTCTTTGATCCTGAGTACATAAGCATGACCGGTCTCACTGAGCCTTACACTCATCATCATACCGACTATTGCAAGGGACGGTCCCAAGTGGCGATGGGCAAGTGGAGCAAGTAGTGTGGGAAGCTGTGAAGGGCAGCCTCAGGAAGTGAGTGGGTGATCAGAGTAGTGTGATCCTCTAGTAAGGGTATGAAGTCAATATATGTGAAGTGTATAAAGGTATGCTAAGTACCTAGGCGAGAGACTACGATCAAAATGTATGTCATGATAAGTGCAATGAGTGATCAAAGGAGTGAAGGGTACTAGAAGGTGAGGTGTGGAAATGCAAAAGAAGAGGTATGTGTGGTCAACCCCAGGAGGGAGTGGTGCAACAATAAAGTCAATGATATGAGAGGTGATCCCATGATGTAATTAGCGACGCTAGCGCCTCCTCCATGAGGGAAGCAAGTAAAGCCACCCAAGGAAGGCCATTTGTAAGAACCATTATAAATAATGAGATCATGCATCTTGCCTAGATCTAACAATGCCTGCCCATAGTGATCGGGGCCCGTCTATCAGTTGAGACTCACAACGAACCTACATCGTCTAGGTCAATGTTTGGTAGCATAATAGAATCATCTCTGAAGTCAAGGAGCAGTACCTAACGTGTCCCTATCCTCATGTTGAAGTCCCCAACCAAGAGGACTTCGTTGTGGCTTGAGAAATCAATGATGTCTTGATAGAGAGCTACATAGGGTGATGTCTCAATCTCCTCTTGAATATCTTGGGCAATGAATGAGGTCTTGAGGGGGAAGTAGAATGCTACTATGAACAAATCATGGGCTGTCTATGTGTCAATTTTGGATCCAAAAAAATTTGGAGTGTGAGTCTCTCCTCTACTAAGATGGCCCCCAAAAGAGAAGACATGTAAAGCACTGATACTACTCTAGATGATAGTACTCCTCCTGTCTCCCATGTCTCATCTCTGCTGTAAGCAGACTCCTACTGACTACTAGTAGAGGACGCTCTAGGCTCTAGTGTGTCTTTGTATAGAAGACTATGTCACTACCTTTATAAGATTTTGAGAAGCTCCCTAGTTCTTACCATAAGGTACCATTATAGCTCCAAATGGTATAGGACAGGGTCTCGGTTGTCTGAGTCCCATAGACCCTGCCCCCCTAAGTGGGAGGGAGGCCATGTGCCCACTAGCGGGGACCTATAAGGAGTAACCTATTCATACCACCACCCACTTCCTATCCTTGCGGGCTAGATCCAACTATTGTATTAGAGCACGTCTCTACTCTACCTATAGGGGGGTGAGATCCTCATCTATGGAGATAGATGGCTGATCTTGTAGGACTGAACTATGTTGTAAAGCTATGAGTCATGCTTGTGCATCTCAAAATCATATGATGAGGGACTTGGGGTTTCTTTGCACTCACAAAGCCCTCTTGATCTCAATGTGCTATGCTACCCTTATAGTAGTGGATACAAATGTAGTTGCATCACTCATTAGTGTGCTCTCAGTGCGTGGGATGCCATGAACTTTGATGTTGAGATCCCTACTAACTCTCTAATGTTGCTGCTCCATGAGAGTGGCCAAAAAAATTGCTTTCATAAGTTCCCGTTTGGCCACATCTGCCCATCTAGATATCTCCTCAATGACAGATTGCATGCTCGCAACCTGTTGCCTCAACTACTGGTGTACTCCTTAGGACTATGTGGATGGTGGTGAACTCCTCTTGGAGCTACAAAAAATCCTATTTGAGCTCCTATATGATGCCAACTTGCTCCTAAATAATTTGGGCCTACTACTATGTAATATGAGCTAACTCCTTGGTGTATCAGGCTTGCTCATGTGCAAAAGCAAGTCAACTCCACCTCTCATGCTCATATATTGTGTACCTCTATGAGTAGGGCCTCCCCTTGGGGCACCAACTCAATGTGTATTATATTAGTATCCTTGTCCAAAATCATGGGAATGGGGGGGCAAGATCCAAATATAATATGCATGGATTGCCTACAAAAGTTTTAAATATGCAAGGGAAAAATATGACAATCTCGAGTCCTCCCTACCCTACAAAAGTTTTAAATATGCAAAAGAAAAATATGACAATCTCGAGTCCTCCCTACCACAAAGCATAAGATTTATACTTCAAAAAATATGAATGATTTCAAGATTTGTACATATTTTTCATAATATTTGAGACCCAAGGGGGGTTTTTTGGATGAGCGGGGTTAAACAAAAAAATCCAACTCCTCTCAAAATCATGTAGCCTTTTCATGTGCTACACAAATTTCAAGGTGTAAAGACATATTTGAATCTCTTTTAGTGTAGAACACAATCATGCTAATTTGACTAACTTTTTTTTTTTTGCAAAACAGAGACTTCTATTAAGTAAGAAAGAAACTCGCTAGAGCAAGCTCTGAGTGGAAATACATCATGCTAAGCATGTAATAAAAACACCTCAGAAAATTGAGGTAGAAAGAAACCAAGGTTGAGGCTAAAAATGCCAACTCAACCCTATAGAAGTCTCAACAAGGAAGGGAGAGTCTCTCCAATCCCTGAGAAATGTAACTCTTATGGAGGACTCTGCTCGAGAGGATCCCTGCATGGTCACCCATATGGCCATCAGAGTGTGTACCATATCTGTCCAAGTACTGGCCAAGATCTGAGAAGGGTGAACTTGAGAACCCTCCATAGCCTCAGTGCATCTAGCTCTCCAAATGTGCCATGCTGTAATGCTAGCTAAAACCTCCCATGGAGAGTCAACCAAGGAATGACCAGCCCTGAAGAGAGGGGCCGAAACATCCTCTAAAGAGCATGACTCCACAAGGTGTCATCGGATGTGTAGAGCCTAAGATGAGTCATGTCTCTCGAAGAAAACCTGGGGCCTGAAAGAGTGAGCCAAGCCACTGATCCCCAAGTCATATAGAAGGGGAGGCGAACAAAAGTGCTAAAAAGTCTTGCAATCTCCTTCCATATAATTCTCGCCTGTTTGCAATCCCAAATGTAGTGTTGTACTGTCTCCGAAGCAGAAAGGCAATGAGGGCAAGTAGGGTCAGCCCCAAACCTGGATCTCCAATGATTCACTGCTATCCCACCATGAATAGAAAGCCAAAAGAAGAGAGCGATTTTTCTATTTCAGTGGGATTTCTAGAGCCTCTACCAAAAAAAATTCTGCAAGTCTGCAGAAATCTAATAATGAGGAGCTCTGGTGGGCCTCCAACCCCTACAGTTGAGCTGGAATTTCCTGGCATTACTGACCGTGCAACAAAAGAAAGGGATGCCTTTCTCTCGATGCCCTTCATCTATCCACTCCCATTCCCCAAGGTCCCACTGCAAAAACTTAATTTGGACACCTCCATAGAGCCACAGCCTCCATGAGCCCAAGGTAATGAGTAGCGGGTCAAGATCCAAGTACCACTATGAAAGAGAGCCATGCTCCATAAAGCCCACTACCCTGACTGGGCTGAAACAATACCTCTAGCAATATATCATCTATGGACTTGGATAGCCTGCACCCCGAAGAAACATCAAAGACTAGGGCATCCTCATGTGTGTCCTATAAAGCAATCACCTGCAAAGGAATGCCCGATCTGGAAAATGCCCCCATCCAGGTGGAACAAGTAATAGGCATGTCATCTGTGTCCACCCAATCTAAGGGCAAGGCTGCATCAATCTGTTGAATTCTTACTACACTCCCTCTGAGGTTATGAACCACCTGGGCCTGATGGTCTGTAGGAAGCCTCCTGAAGGATTTCCATGCTCCCACAGTAGATGCAGGGCCCCTCTCCCATCTGGGCCACTGCATGTAAAGAGAAGCTCCAAGTGGTCTGCCATGCTCATCCAAAATACTATCATTCCACATGATAGGCTGCCTTTCAATCTCTTCACTGGTGGATGGGGGAATCCTACAAAGAGTGCTCTTAAAGCTGGCCCATGCTTTCAGTATAGCAACCATAAGAGGGGAAGGAGATCTGAGGTGAGCTGTGGTGAAAACCCATCTGGTATTGTGTATCCAATCATCTCCTGAAGTGGGTGTATGAGACTGTATGCATCTAATAAAAAAGTCCTTCCAAGGCTCTTGTCCTAGCATAAGTCCTCTCACAACAACCTTGCAGAGTAAAGCTTTGCATTGTAGATCCGGGTCAATGATATTCAAAACCCCTTCTCTTCTAGGAAGAATCAAGTTCTCCCAAGCCACGCTAGCTGTAACATCAGTTGTGCCATCTAGACCACTCCATAAAAAATTCCATACGGGCCTCTTGAGCTGAGTGATACAACCCCTAGAGTGGCACCAACAAGAGCACATAAACCAAGCTGTGGCTAGAAGAACCTGGTTAACCACCACCACTCTGGATGCCAAGTCAAGTTTGGCTGAGCTCCAGAAAAGGAGCTTTCTTCTGATGCTCTCCAACTGTTGTGAAGGAGAGATGCCCACCCCAACTTGGCAGCCCAAATATATGACGGAGACACCCCTCTGTACCCAAGTGAAACCAATATCATTACCCCAATCCGGGGTGTCATCATCGCAAATCCAAAAACCATTGGATTTATGCCAATTAATGTGTGCAACTGCAGCCGTGCAAAATAAATCCAAGGCTGTTCGGAAGGAAGTGAGTGTCCTGGGGGAGGCATCCAAAAAAACAGCCGTGTCATCTGCCAACTCACTATCCAGGAGCTCTTCTTCCTGGTGAAGAGGAAGCCTTAGCCCATAAATATCAGCTTGAGATCTAAGGTAGATACTCATAGCTTCCACCACAAATAGAAAAAGAAAAGGGGCAAGAGGACATCCCTAGCAGATTGATCTACCGATCTGAAATCTGTCCCCTCTTACCCCCCCAATAAGCACCTGGCTATGGGCTGATCTGCAGAGAGAGGATACTCCTCTAATCCATGCATCTGAAAAACCAAAGCGAGAAAGAGTACCCTCTAAAAAATCCAAGTCTACTCTATCATAAGCTTTTTCAAAGTCCAAGAGTAGAATGGCCATCCTCTTGCGGCTTTGCATGGCCCATTCTGAGGCCTCCCAAAATGAGAAAATATTATCGAAAATACTTCTGTCATGCACAAACCCAGTCTGTGTGTCGTGAATCAATTCTGGAAGAAAAACCTGTAGCCTCATACTGATGGCTTTCGCCAGAATCTTGTAAAAAGTGCCTAATAAAGAGATGGGTCTCCATTGTGACACTAGATTCCTATTACCCACCTTTCGGATGAGATGAATGAGACCATCTATAAGTGAGTCAGGCATCTCACCAGAGTTTACACGCCCCTGTAGGGCTGATGTAATGTGATCACCAATCTGCTCCCAAAAAGTAATGAAAAAAGAAGGGGTAAGTCCATCCGAACCTGGATACTTGCCCTTGTTAAGGGCAAGTAATGCAGTCTTGAATTCTGCATTGGTGAAAGGTGCATCAAGAGAAACATACATCTCATCCTTCACCACAATACAGGATACAATACAGGGATACACTGCCAAATAACCTCTCTGGCATCAAGAGAAACATACATCTCATCCTTCACCACAATACAGGGATACACTGCCAAATAACCTCTCTGGCATCATCTATGGCCTGTGTGCCCGGATCTACAGTAAAGAGGGATGCAAAAAAATATGAAGCTACACACATGACAGCATCAAGAGAAACATACATCTCATCCTTCACCACAATACAGGGATACACTGCCAAATAACCTCTCTGGCATCATCTATGTCCTGTATGCCCGGATCTACAGTAAAGAGGGATGCAAAAAAAGATGAAGCTACACACATGACAGCATCAGGATCTGACTGTAATACCCTGTTTGAGTCAACAAGCTACGAGACTAAAAATTTGAAACCCCAAGTTTTATGATTTGTTGAGAAAAATGTTTTCTGTGAACAGTGGCTCTATCCCGAAGATTCTCATGTGCATGCCGAATTTCCCGGGTGCAGAAATGGGCTTGCTAGAGTTGTGATTGCTCTCTCTGTTCTTGCTTATCTCTGTGAATTGTTGCTATGTTTAGAATGTGAGGAGTCCGTTCGAAAAGCGTGCGTTTGATGTGTGACTGGGATTCTAGGTTATTCGACTATCATGTGTTGGATTTTGGTCGTTATAGGGAACAGGACAGGAAGAGAAAGAGCGGGTTCTAGAGTAAGTGCATTCGAGTATTCCCTTGTTTAGTATGTAGGGTAAGCGGTGGAGTATTTTCGGGAAGCCTATGGAGTGGCCGAAGTTGCTTGTCGATCGTCTGTGTGTGCCTATAAAAGTAGGGATAGGTACAGTGGAATGGTATCTGCAAATATTAGTTCGACTGTTGTGTAATCGAGAGTTGAGTGCCTTCAATCGGGAGCTACAAGAAAGAGATTATTTTGCTATGGCTGGGCTTGCGAGATGGATATGGCAGAAAGTGCAGGAGTTGAATCTGTCTTTCATCCGTCATATTTCATTTTAAAGGTCCAGAATTCAGATGGGTATTTCGTTTACTGTTTTTTTGTGAAGGGAGCTGTGAACTCCGAATCTTTGAATGAAGCTGTTTCGGGTAGTCTGTGGTTTTAGTTTGGGCCGGATTAGAATCGAAGAGAGCAGTTTGTTCTCTAGTTTGGGTAGGATCCCATGAACGATGATAGTCGAAAGCCATAATGTTTATCCAGCGTAAGTTTTTGGCAATAGACGGGACATGGTATGTTCTTGCTCCCCCAAAGAGGACGGTAACGTTGAATTTGACTGCAGCTGTGAGAAGAAAGGGGGCCTTCGAGTTGGCACTCACAGCTGCACTCTGCCATTCGGAGAAGAGCAACCTAAGATTCGTCATATCTGCATCATTTTGAGGGAATTCCCAATCGAGGTCCAGCCCATCAAACCATTTTTATGAGCGAGGCTGTGAACGCGATTGTTTCTATTGTTATTAGATTTTTCAGCGTGTACGTGTTCCAATGTCTTACATAGACATCATTAATAAGCTCTTTCATCCATCCACATTCCACTTGAACACATTGAGCAGTCGAGAGCTGATTGTTCACATCGCCCCGTTTGGAAGTTCCTTGAAGATCTTAGTACATAGGAACCTATAATTAATCTGTCTTCTACATCTAAGTTCATGCCGCTTTTGAGGTCTAGCAGCTTTATCTAGTCAAGGAAACAATCGTCCAAGCAGTGTTATGAATCAACAGGTGAACAACGTACATGATGTAGATTCCGTCACTCATTCTTATTTTCTATCACTTCCGCAGTGTGGCTTTTGCATTATCTGATTGGAGAGTTTAGATCTGAAGCGTTAACGACGCACATCTGACGTTTTTAAGCTCTCTTCATTTCCAGCCGATCCTTTAAATTCATCTTTGACAGGAGAGAGTAGTAGAGATACAGCTCCATCGCCAATCAAAGTAGGCAGTTGGTTTGAGCTACGCTCAATTTGTAAAGAAGGTACATGTGGAGAACTTTGTGCGGTAAACACTCAAAACTCATTGTATTCAAGCAATACTTTGAGCATCACTAATACATTTGACTTGAACGATTGTTCTTAGTTTCTTGTTTCTCCACCCCATGTTCCTCTAACATATTGTTCAATTTTAATGCGATATTATCATTTGAGTCAAAGTGGTTCCCTGTGACGTTTGAGTTAGCTGAGGTCCGAAATTCTTTTTTGGGTAGAAGGGCACTGTGAATGGGACTGTTAAAAGAGTTTTTTGATGTTTAGTGGATCCCGAACTCCCATTTTGTCGTAGCATCTTCATTCAAGCAGTGTGTGTGTGGGTAAATTTCATGTTTTGTTTTCAAACCTGTGACCTGCTGACTGTTTTATTTTGTGTACCTAATTGTGATTACTTGTTAGTGGAAATCAGTCCAATTAGTTTGTGTCGTGAATGCATGTTTGCTTGCAATGTCTGTCTTGTCAAATTATTGGAAGACACTCTCTGGAAGGCCCAACATTTACATTATCTGCCAGTATGTTGCGAGTTTGAGTACGTGTCACGACATTAGCCAATTGCAAGAGCGTTTATTGGCTGCAGGTCTTGTTTATGCAGGATGCACTATGAAAAACATTATTTTAATAGGGTAGCTAACACCTAGATTAGACAGCGTGGAGGTGCGAACGAACGGCCTTATGTTGTTGCGGATGTGAAGCACGTTGCAAGTGTTTTGCATTACTGAAGAGTTGCAATTGTATATTACCTATGTTCCAAAGTTGCCTTGATGAATAAATTTTTTTAAGTGTCCAACTCTTTCATGTTGTGCTGGTAAAAGAATATTTTTTTTAATGGCGAAATTAATATGGAAGGAGTTCTGATTAATTAAAAAATTAGGTGTTTAATATAATTTTAGAAGAGTTTTGGTCGATTGGGGGCTTTAAATGTTGGCAATGCTATTTTTGTCTATCGCAAATTCCCCTTGAAGAGTGTTAATTGCACCACAAGAGCATATAGGGAATCCAAGGTTTTCTCTTCCTCAAATGCCCAGTGTTTTGTGTTGTATCTAGCCACCATGAAATATTTTAGTGATGTCCAACATTTTGTCTTCATTCAAGGCAGCATCTGACCGAGGGAGATTTCCAGTTTTGGCAGAGTGTTGTCTACTGTTGTCTGGCAGCCCCTTCGCTGGATAGTTTTTGCTCAGTTTTAGCTGTTTTTTGCCCACTGTTTGGTGGAATAGTATATATTGAAATCTCTCTCTCTTTCTGTATTCTATTTGCTGTTTGTAGTCAGGAGGGAGGTGTTTAATATGGAGAGGTTATACAGTTTTGGCAGAGAACTTCCTGTATTCTATTTGCTGTTTAAGCTGTCAACAATTATTTCTACTAGAGTTGGGAGTTTTTTGGGCTGTTTTCAAATGATTACATCAGTTTTTGGCCCTGATTTGGCCTTTACCTCAAGAGGGTGTCTTAGCTGTTCAGACTGGTTGGTGCTTCAGCACTGTTTTCTTGGCCACATTGTGGCAGGTTAGCATGCTGTTAGTCAGCCTGCTGAGCGGCCAGGATGAGGGGTGACAGCTGTACCCCCACAGAAGGTGAACCGGCTGACAGAACATTCAAGGTCGTCGGAAGGGTCAACACGAAGGCAGTGCCTGCTGTTCAATGTTATTACACTGAGATCTTGGTTTGTATCAGGGTTAGGTCGTCGGAAGGGTCAACACGAAGGCAGTGCTTGCTGTTCAATGTTATTACACTGAGATCTTGGTTTGTATCAGGGTTTGTCATTCTGTGGAGCATTCTATATATATTCTTCTGAGTAGTCTACATGCTGTACACTTCTTAGATCTGTGCTTGTGTCTCTTATGTTATTGTGTACACGGAGAGAGTGATTACCATAAGTTGTGTGATCTTGGAGAAGTCTTCCACTATGGGGAGTTGGCTGTAGCAAGTAAGCGCTAGTTCTATGCTAAAAATAGATGAGCTTGTCATTATCATCGACTCTTAGCTGAATGGATATTTAAGTGAATTGGATACTGTAATAGGTAGCTGTTTCATTGGAAGCTTAGGTCATGTTGAAGAATTGGTCCTTGAGTCAGGCCATGTACTGTGGAGGCAGAAATCTCTTCTTAATGTCCCTACAAAGGGTCCTCCAGCTATAGACTTGCACCTTTATTCAGTGAGTCAGAGTTATTGAGGCACCGTTTTTGCCACCATATGACTACTTCACTACTCAAGTGCATGCATACAAGCAAACACTACCTCTTGTCGATCCTTCATTGATGAATGTTGATTTAATTGTGAATCTGACTGATCCAGGCGAATAGTGTAACGGGTCTGTCTTGCTCTTGTAGCATTCAAAAGAGAGCTGCTTCGCTATGCCATTATTATCTGACTGATCCAGGTGATTAGTGTAACGGGCCTCTCTTGCTCTTATAGCATTCGAATGAGATCTTCTTCGCTATGCCATTATTCATGTAGTGCACAGGGTCTTGCCTATCTCACTACGAGCCTAGAGCAAAACATGGAGGCTGGCTTTACCTTGAGGGTGTCTTAGCTGTTTAGACTGGTCGGTGCAGTTCAGCACTGTTTTCTTCGCCACATTGTGGCAGGTCACTGTGTTGTTAGTCGGCCTGCTGAGCGGCCAGGATGAGGGGTGACAGCTGTACCCCCACACAAGGTGAACTGGCTGACAGAACATTCAAGGTGGCAGGACGAGATAGAAGATAGCACTTTGTGGCAGGTCACTGTGTTGTTAGTTGGCCTGCTGAGCGGCCAGGATGAGGGGTGACAGCTGTACCCCCACACAAGGTGAACTGGCTGACAGAACATTCAAGGTGGCAGGACGAGATAGAAGATAGCACTTTGCAAGTCAGAAGGGTCCACATCAAGGCAGGACCCTGCTGTTCAATGTCACTACGCTGAGATCTTAGTTTATATCAGGGCTCGTCATTGTACGGAGCATTCTTTATATACTGTTTTGATTATTCTACATGCTGTGTACTTTTTAGATCTGTGCCTGTGTCTCTTGCTGCAGCTATAAATGCCAATACTGTTGCCACTCTATACCCACATTCTAGACCCATCTCTATTCCATCCATGGCTCTCCTTTGCCCTGCGCTGGTCTGAATAGAACAGCGTATTAGGCCTGATCTATGTCCACCATATCCAACCTTCCGTGCTGCAGATCTGCCACCCCATCTTCATCAAGACATTGCTGCCTATGTAGCAGTCATCTGCTGCTACATCCAACCCTACGCGAGAGCCACACGCCAGCCCATCTACTGTCCAAATGGCATCCCTAATGTTGGAAAATATGCATGTTGATCTGTGCACGGTGGCTACATGCAGCCAGCCATGGGGCTGTGGAGAAGGGCCAGAACCGCAGTTAGGGCAGCGACAGAAGCAGTTGTCAAGGGTGTCCAAAGGAAGTCCAAGGGGCTGCAGCAGGGTGACAGGCTGGAGCAGTCGCTAGAGTAGCATAGAGCAGGTGGGCTGCAGGCGGACAGGAGGTAGTAATAGCCAAGGCCTATTTACGGGCTGCAGGGTCCAGCGCAGTGCAGTTGGGCCAGACCAGCAGATTGTTTGAGGGCAAAGGAGAGTGCTTGTGTGCTGCAGAACTTGTACAAAGGAGAGTGCTTGTGTGCTGCAGAAGTTGTTCTCACACAGTGCAGATGCTGCAAAAGAAGACTCCAACAACAGTCTGCAAGATGAGATTGGGCTTGATAGTGACTTGGTTGACCTACAATCGGGTCTGTTATGGACCTTGATCAGTTTGACTAAATCTCTATCCACGGGAAAGGGTCCAAGCCTCTCTACACCTAGAAATAGGTGAGCATTAATTGACTCCCACTCATCCCACTAAAGCCTCTATCCGGGCACTTGGAGGAAGGAGAGTGAGTGAGCATATAGCCCCATATAGTTCAGTATTTCAGTCTGCCAAGATTGCTCTTCTTTTTCCACAAGCTGTTTATGATTATAATCTGAATTCTCTCTACCTATCCTTTCTTTGAGATTCACAGTTCATTGTGGGTTTATTTGTGGGTGTGCCTATGTATCAGATGTGAGTGTTGATCCTGGTTTGAGTTTTCTGCAACAAATTCATAGAGGCTCTCAACAGTTTCAGAAAATGTGCACACTCTAGAACAAATAAAATACATAAACGGGAACTGCTTCCGTCCACCACCACAAGATCCCACTTTCCCCCATCTTCACTACACAAACTTGGATAGGAATAATCACAGCAAAAAGGTATTTCATGCAACAGAAGGGAAAGAAGATAACATTAAAGCAATTGATACATTTAACAATAGTAGCCACATTTCAGGTAATCTATTGGAAAACCCTAAAGCAACAGACGGTTTCAGAACAATTATACACATTAAAGAGGGAATGTTGGTTGAAATATGCTCAGGAAACATAAATCAACAAGATGGACTTGTGAATGGTGCAGATGGTATTTTCATGAGCATGTCCACAAATCAAAATGATGACATATGGATTCAATTTCAAAACCCATGAATAGGAAGAGAAACAAGGGGAAAAAATATTCATGCGTACACTAATGGACACCAATATTGAGAGTAACAAAAGAAATACAAATTGGTCCTTTAAAAAAAACTACCCTCGCTCGACGATAATTTTCGACCCAGTCGGTTGCAATGAGAACCATACACAGATCCCGAAGGGTTAATGGAAAATGTAGGCTTTCCTCCAAGAGGCATTCGAACACATGGTCTCGCATACACAACCTTGCCACGCGTCAAAAAAATAGAAAATCTCCACTTGCTACAACCACAACAACAAAACTTCCTTGTAGATAAAGATGTACATGAAGAAATGCAGAGACTAGCTACTCAATCAAAATGCGAAAACATTAACAATGAAATCCATAGCCGTCAAGAAAATACATTCTTATTCAATCTTTAAATACAAGATCATTACAAAAATACAAACAAGACATCATAGCCACTCCAACACTCATGAATTTAGATATTATTTGCTTGCAAGAGAGACTCAGATTGAAATAAGTGAAACACATCTCCTTTAACTTTCAAATGCATAAACAACCACTCTAGTTGCATATTAGTACGAAATCACATCGCCATTCTTCAAACAAATAACATTGCAAAACATGGAATTGAAATAACTACACACATCGAAATAAAAAAAAACTACACAATTGCAAATATATACAAGTGCATATAAACTTATCTTCCAATTATTAAAAACCACATTATCAAACATCTACAATGCAATGAACGTGATATTAATAGGAGATTTCAACATCGACATGTTGCAAAAAACAAAACAGTCATAAACATTACAAGAAATTATGGTTTACTTTAAGTACAACTTACAATGCCATATCACGATAATATATGGAACACAATTAAACCACATTTGGAGCAAAATAGGAGCATCATACATGTATTGGACGGATCATTCCATAACATACATACATGCATAAGGAAAAAAAAAACTCGAGAATTACTATACATTGATTAATTTCTAAAGACAGGATACAAAACATACATACACGCAAAAGGAAAAAAACAGACAGACATACTAAACTTTGATTAAGACAGGATAGGAAAAAACGGGAAAAATCAGTCAACGAAAGAAGATAATACCAATTACGAGATTGATGGTGAGGAAAACGATGACAATTACACACACATTAACACAATCTTATTACAGCTAAACAAGTCATGGATTACGAAACGAATGTTAGATATGTCGCTCCTTGTGAAGACAACACACCATTAGGTTCGTTTCAAGACAAACATAGTGAAGAACTAAACTAAAACAACTACACAATTCCAAAAATAGACAGATCACCATCTAGTACATATAAATTGTTCTTCCAATTATTAAAAACCACATTATCGGACATCGACAATGCAAGCAACGTGATATTAATAGGAGATTTCAACATCGACGTATTGCAAAAAACAAAATAGTCACAAACATTAAAAGAAATTATGGCCGACTTGAAGTACAACTTACAGTGCCATCACATCACGACAATATAATTAGATCACATCTGGAGCAACATACCAAATGAGGCCACTCGCTGTGGAACATCATATGCATATTGGACGAATCATTCCATAACATACACGCATGAAAAAAAAATACTATACGTTGATAAATGTCTAAAGACAGGATAGAAAATAAAGCACGACCTTCTCACATAAAACATAAAATAATAGTAAAAATGCATGTCAAGAAAAATGTAAAAACCTGAAGCGCTGCGTTTTATGGCCTACTTCAAGTACAACTTGTAGTACCATCACATCACAACAATATATGTGACACAATTGGATCACATTTGTAGTAACATACCAAAATAAGCCACTCATTATGAAACGTCATACGCATACTGGACGAACCATTACATAATAAACACACGTACAAGGGGAAAAAAAAAATCTTAAGAAATACTATACGTTGATCAATTTCTAAAGACAGAGTAGAAACAAAGCGCAACCTTCTCACATTAAACACAAAATAATAATAAAAGTACATATCCAAGAAAAGGTACAAACATAAAGCCCTACGTATAGCTGCAAGATAGATAAAAACAAAATAATAAAGAGCCAAGTCATAGGGGGAAAAAATAAACAAGTAAAAGAAACTTAAAAAAAAAACCTAAAGCCCTGCGTATAGCATGTTGGAGTTGCAAAAAGGATTCAACAAATGAGGCAAAAGAGAGTTTATTCAAGAGAGACACGCCCAATATATAGGCTCCAGTTACATCCAGTAGTGACATCACATGTGAGCTCAGTAGAGCATCTAGATCCATAAATCTCTCAATCAGTTCCATGATTCTCTCAATCACACACCACACACCTAGATTCACTCAATCACACCTACTGACACCTATCCAGGCACACCATGTGCTTACACACTCACAATCTTAGACCTTAGGACTCTAAATCCCATTACATCAATTAGTCCTTCATTTCCCCCCACAAATTGATGACCTCAACCCTAGCAGTAGTCCATGGGAAACTTCATGGCTTGCCCACCTCTAGTGGCAACACACATGATCCACAACCTGGTACTCACTCTAGTTGCATCAATAGTAGACTCATTTTGGCATCCTCATCTCATCTCAACATGATCTCACTTTGGCTTTGGTTTGTTGGTTTACAATTGGGAGAGAGACAAAGACTATGCATGGGAATACCCTTAGATCCAACAAGGTAATACATATAAGACTAACAATTTGTCCTTCTCCACACTCTTTAATGTATCTTGTCCATATTCTACAATACAAGATCCTTGTAGTTCTTCACCTTCTTTGAGTATCCAAGCCTTAAAAACATTTTGGGAATCATATGGACTGAAGAGGGTCTTACCACTTGTCATGCAAGGGCAGTGTCTACTCTTGTACAAGAGGTGGTCATGATTGTAGGCAAGGTATAGTCAACCAAATGCAAGTACATTTCATACATCATGAAAGATACTGAAACCATAACTAAGGCATCTTCAAAATAAGAATCATAATAGTTGTAGTTAAAACCTTTATTCCAATCATATCCATTGGAAATCATCATACAAGTCATGATATATTCTTCCTTCATGTAAGCTCTTGTCATGGTCAATCCACAATAGTCAACTAGTCAACAAGATGGTAGGACTTGAAATCCACTTCAAAGTATCATAACCTCAATCCTCAACATAAAAGGTGAAAAATGCATTCAACCTTCCAATGCTGACAATCAAAGAACAGTTTGACTGAGATTCAGTCGACACATAGTGTCAAAACTGCAAAAAATGCTCAAGCTTCATACAGAGATCTTGGAAGCCAAAATTGAGGTGATAGAGAGCAGCTCTTTGACGGCATTTAGTACGCAATAAAAGGTCTATTGATAGAGAAGACTTACAGCCAAGCTTGGGTAAAGAAATGCGCCAGGTCACCATAGTCAAGAGCTTCAATCTCAAATGGTTTTTCTATCAGTACACCATAGATAGTGGACCATTGGCCTTCGAAATTCGTCAGCAGCTTCCTAAAAAGGTCGCCCAGCAACAGCTCAGAGCATTTGAGCAATGACGACTCCAACAGAATCAATTTGAAGAAATGGCACAGAATGGAGCGAGGAGCAGCACGGGCTGTAGACGCCTTATTTCTTCAATTCCTCCCAACTGGAAGTGCACCCTAACTAGGAAAACCTACAGCTGAAAGAGCAGGTGCAATGGTTCAGAGATGAAGGAGAACAAGCACTTGGAAATTTCTTGGGAAGGAGAAGAAAAGCTTCAAAAATCTTCATGGTGAAGAAGATGATGACGTGGCACTCAAGGAGGTCTCAAGGAGAGTGAACCAATGCTCTGATACCACATGTTGGAGTTGCAAAAAGGATTCAGCAAATGAGGCAAAAGAGAGAGTTTATTCAAGAGAGACATACTCAATATATAGGCTCCAATTACATCCAATAGTGACATCACGTGTAAGCTTAGTAGAGCATCTAGATCCACAAATCTCTCAGTTAGTTCCATGATTCTCTCAATCACACACCACACCCCCAGATTCACTCAATCACACCTATTGATACTTATCCAGACACACCATGTGTTTACACACTCACAACCTAAGTCCCATTACATCAATTTATCCTTCATAACAAACGTCGAATAGCTAACAAATATATATGCAAGATAGATAAAAACAAAATAAAAAAGAGCCAAAGTCAAAGGTGAAAAAAATAAAAAGAAACAAAAAAAAACTTACAAAAAGGAAAACACTCGTTCAAATCTTTAAAAAAAAAAGACGTGGGCCATAGTGGCAACGCCACGAAAGGAAAGCCAATGACTTTTCCATAATCCATCAGGTTGTGTGCCTTCCACAAAGACGTTGGCTGCATCGACGATGCCATCCAAAAAGCTGTGCTGGTTGTCGATGAGTGTGTCACACATGACATTTGGCTTCTGTCCTAGACGGGTTGATCTTCCGGAGGCGCATTTGGGACTGTATCCTAACGTGACAGTTTTTGAACTGCTCTCACACGCTTGGGCTCATCTCCAGACCTTCCTCGGCGATAATTTTGCTTTTATGGAGCTTCCCACCATAATAGAGGTGTTTCAAGCCTCGCTAGGTCAGACCAGAGTTGGACGTTGTATTTTGTGGAGTGCTATGTTAGTGGTGGGACTTTCCCATCTTAATCAGAGCTTCGACAAGTTCTGCCCAAAATATAGACGACATGAAGATCAGGACCAATACATAGGTATGGATAGTATCGTTCTGCCCGACATATGTACGAACATGAAGATCAGAGCTACGACAAGTTATACCCGACGTATAGACGAACATGAAGATCAGAGCTTTGACATGTTCTGCCCGACATATAGACAAACATGAAGATCAGGACCAATACATAGACATGGATCGTATTGTACCCCGCAATTGGGAAAAGCCTTAGAGCGCAAGGCGGTTGCAGAAATCCCAGGATTCGGAGTTTGATATGTTTAAATGGTGGATTGCAGAAATTTCTCCGCTCCACTTCAACATGATCCTCGCCTCCAGCTCTTCCAAACACTATCAAACCTGCAACGTGACCGCTCCCCTTCTTGTCTCCTCTGAAGGAAGTGGTAAACCTGACCTCTCCCCTTCTTGTCCTCCCTTAAAGGAAGTGAGAAACTTTGAGCTCTGCTTGAAGAGAAACCAAGGGCAAGCGTAGTGCAGAGTTTTTTAATTTAATCCATCGAGTTCCAAAAAGGAAATGACACGTGAATTAAAGAGCGCTTGAATTTTCAATCGATCCACTATGCTGCCTGCCTAATCAAAGGCAAGGCCAACTACTTGTAGTAACCACTGATAAATATTGCATGACTCCTCGAAGTGTGTGTGACCATATATAAGAACTATAGTAAGGAGTAAACACTGAATGCAGTAAGCAACGATGCTGTAAGCAGTACTAAGCAAACCAGCCATTAAGCATTAAGCAGTAAGCTCATACGCGACTCTAAAGCACCCACATCTAGCAGCCAGGCAAATAAGCAATGCAGTCAATGTGCAACGGCACTATTATGCTAGCAGACTCAGCAATGACACAGCAACAAGACAAGCAAAGGCCCAAACTCGCAAAGGACGCCACCAATGACTAGCAGAATAGCGCAAGAACCAGAAGAAGGATAAACACAACCTGGGATAGGACACTCAGAAGGAAGCTCTCCGAACTTCCAAAAATCTGCTGTCTACAGAGAGATACGCCAACCTTGGTACTGCATCCAGCCTATGTCAAATCGAGCTCAACGTGGAGAAGATGAATAGGAGCGTATGATCAATGTCCAGGTTGATATGCTTGGACACGTATTTACATGCATACCCCCCTAATGCTTTCAAGACTCATTCGCCTTAGTAAATTGGTCATGCCATGTTTATTTTTGTGCAAATATGTTGATTTCCTTATGGAAAGATTAGTAGTTGCTCATCTTTCAATATTGATTGGTATTTCCATAGCAACAACTTTAGGTACAACAAGAAACTAGATAGGAGTCCGAAGACATCCTTGAGGAGATATTGATAGTAGCGACCTCAAATCCCTTAGTATACAAGGCATCTGAAAGTGCAGTGCTCCTTCATCTCAATCTCTTGTGGATCATATAAAGTACAGATTCGACTCTCTTTGAGTATGCCCTTAGCCTTCCCACTCTCAATATGAAGTTGATGTGAGGAGACACAGAACTGCCCGATCTGTCCTCTAGGAATGGGAGAGGTGGATCCATGTATATCCTCGTGGGTCGATGAAGCACTTCCCTGAAATCTGCAAGCAATGGTCCCAGAAAAAGATGAGCTTCACATAATGCTCGATGGGTGTCCTGATTGTGTGTAGCTATAAGAGATCCTCCTGAATAACCCGGTTTATCTCGTGATATGTGAGCGGAAGAGGGGGCATCAATGTTACACTGAAAGGGAGGTAATTTGTCCATACGGAGCCCCAAACTCTCAAACCATCTGCATGTGTGTGCATACCAACACCTCTAATGAAGATAGGGCCAACCACGGTAATCTACATAGGCCTATGGTACAAGAACCATAATCTCTAACGCGATTAAGGTACGTGATAATCTGGAATGCTATTTCAGGCTGTAGCGGGGATGCTCCAAACTCAGCTAGGACTATCTGATGTGGAACTAAGGGCTTACTACAGATCATCCATGACAACAAAAGAACCGGAAGCATCTCCATGTGAGCTCAATCTATATCTGATAGGTTTGGCTCCCAACAAAGGCTACCATACATACCCGCAGGTGGACCAAACAGTCAAAGAGAAAAGACTAAGTCCAAGGATCCTGGACATGAGAGTGAAAGCATTGCCAGTCGAGCTTGCAATGCCTCTCCACGTGAGCCCAATCTATATTTGATAGGCTTGGGTCCCAACAAAGGCTACGATACATACCCGCGAGGTGGACCAAACAGTCAAAGAGGAGAGACTTAGTCTAGAGATCCTAGAAATGAGAGTGAAAGCATTGCTGATTGCATCATGAAAATCGGGCCAGATAAAAGATCCCCAATGCGATAATCCCCACCGGTGATCCATCTAGTGTAAATCACTCTTGTGCATTGCTGCCCGGGATGTATTTGAAGATCATGACCTTGGTTTTACCAAGCTTATAGGAGGATCTGGATCAAGGATCGGGGAAGAGAGCACCCCCCCCCTGCCCGAGTCCCAATGAAAGTCATGAGCTTGTCCATATAGAGACCAAATAAGTTTGGTGAAAAAGACAACCTTGTTTGACACCAATAGTGCTCATAATCTCCTTTGTCCACCCTGTGTCTGCCCCAGCCCCTATAAACATTTGATAAGCCAACTGATCACTATGTTTTTGGACACTGATGTACAAACTTATTGCTGCTTCTCCCCTTGGTGGGCTGGTGTTTTTTGCAAAGCTTGGATATGTAAGTACTTATCTTTTGATCCAATGTTACTATAATACAAATACTTCTTTTACTTTTAAAAAAATAAATAAATCTGTGTAAAGGTGGTAATGTGTTGATTGTCATCTTTTGTGCAGCCTCTATAGGAACTACTAGAGAAAGTTGGCACTCTTGAGATCATTAGTCCATCGTAAGTAGTTCTAAAGGTACTTGCAGCCCTTTAGATGGGATACATCTACAATGGACAAACTTCAACTCTAATAGGTGCCACAATGAGTTTTAATGGGTTATTAGCTAATACGAGTGGGGAGCTGCGCATGATTAACGTAAGGTAGGTTATGAAAAATTAAGGCAGCATGGTTCCAATCTTTAAGGTTCTTCGTTCTCAAAACTTCCAACTGCCTCACTCGTTGATATAAGTCTGCCTCTGCCTCCCTCCTATAGTGGGAGAGAGAGAGGAGGCAGAAGGGAGGTGAACGAAGGGAGAGAGGGGAGGGACAGGGAGGAAGGGGAGGGGCTGAGTGAGGTATAAGAGAGGGGGACTGAGCAATGGAGGAGAGTGAGAAATAGATTAGATTACTAGAGTTTAGGTTGATTTGCCACTAAGAGAGGCAACAAACACTCCTCTATACAACTCCTCAGGCGCTGGTGGGAAGCTCCAATGTTCCAGTAGCCTTCGAAAATGTCATGGGAATTTTCTTCACAAGATTATAATCAACCTCCAATTGATTCTACGTTAAAAGAATGTCTTGTTTGTTAGTTGTGAAATTTTGAATTCACACTGTAATATTGATTGGTGAAAAGCTAGAAGTTGCCATATATCCATCCCCGAGAGTTGAACCCTTGACCTGAGCATAAGATCCGATGCCCAAACTACCAGGCCAAAGCCTTGGAGGCTAACAGCTTTATGTATTTCTGACATACCTTGTAAGTTTATGTTTTATTAAAAATGTTAACTTGTACGGAATACATTTAAATAGCCCTGGAATAATTGCACTTCAAATAACAAGCACAAAGTATACTTCTGAGTAGTTCAGACCTGTATGTTCTTCTAGACCATTTGTACCCTGACTGCATGCATAAGAATACATCTCAACAAAACCCTCTTCATCATCTATGATACACCATCATCGTAGAGATTGTGTGATCAAACCATAGAAGAACGAAGGATGAAAAACAGAGAAGCATCACTTTATCAACTGATCTTGAAATTCCCTTCCTAACTATCAGAACACCCTAGTGTCGAAGCAAATATCACCTGATTTTTTTTGAACAAAATCTGACACCACTCTGACATTACTGATGTGGTCAATGCAGGCCAGCATACTTTCATGGTTTAACAAGAAAAGACCCAGCAAGGAGAACCATCGATTGACGTATCTCTAACTTGTTCAAGCAAACTTCAGGTCCCACTCTATACAACTTAACAAATTCTTTGTTATGCTCTCGGCAGCCGTATCTTAGATAGAGACTTTGGCCATCATCCTGAGCTTCAACATGCATAGCAATTTCTGGCTCTTCTTCCCTTGAAGATCCGTGTCTATCACAATGGACCATCGGCAAGCCATGAAAGGGCCGTCTTGTTAAAAAAAAAGAGCCTTCCTCGATTCTTGCATGGAGTCTTGAAAGTTGCCCCTTTTGGGTGAAAAACTGAGGCATCAAGGATAAAAAAAGGTCCTGCAGCAGAGGGCTAGAAAGGCTGGGATTTGCAAGCACAAACAACAGAAACCAGCAAGCCTATTATGAAACGTGGCAAATGGAAAGTGCACTCGAAATACAGTCCCTTAAATTCTTAAGCAACACATTCACTTTCTCACCTTAAGATCAGATCTTCCTCCTTAATGACGATGGACACCTTGACATAGAATGGACGCTCAAGAATCCTGCAATATCAAAATCAAACATTCTCTCTCTCTCTCTCTCTCTAACCAGCTTGAAGCTCATTGGATTTGGAGGTTCTTTAAAAATGCAAACAATCAGAGCGTTGAATTTTGACAAATCAACAGAGGAAGGTATAGGTAGGGTTTGAAAATCTGCAAAGTTGAACAGAATCAAGGTGAGGGGACAAATGGAAGCGACATTCAATAAAATTCATGATGACATAAAGACAGCAACACCAAGCATTGAGTGGCCAGAGGACGACTTGATTAGAATTCATTTAGATGGTACTCATGCAATACTCACTCCTTGCAAAAAGAGCTAACAGAGTTCCTATTCTGAGACAATCCTAACAAACTGAAAGCTACGAATGCGTGGATGGCATAAGAACTCCCTAGATTCCAACTTAAGCAAAAGGCCACACAGTTAGAGAAGGTGCATGCAGTTAGAAAGGAGGTAAGTGGGCTGTTTATTGTGAACTTTGAAGGCGAGGGGATTTCAAAATCAATACCTGAAGACTCAAAGTCTATAACTGAGTATAGGTTTTTTCGGAGTAGATGCCCGCTTTACTAGCTCCACTCTTTAGTTTTTGGCATGCCAAAGGCAAAGCCTTGGTGTTTGTTTTGGGTTCTCTTATTATGGGAATTGTGCAAGGGCTTTCAACGAATGCTATGATAGAAGGATAACCTAAGAGGGGCTTTAAGGGTTGTCATAATCTAAGGGTGAGGTCATGGTTGTTAAGACACTCATGTCTTATGATAAAACACTTAAGACACCTACCTTTAGACACTCCTGTTTTTTTGTGGGTGGCGTGTAACAACAGACATTGGGTTTGACTTAGCCATGCTATCATTAACGGTGACTTTTGATCCAGCAGTGGCAGTGACCTCGCAGATTCGGATTAGGATGAATCTTGAGAGATTTGACTCTTCAGAGTCGAAAGTTTCCTTTCAATTATATGTATCGAGATGCAGATTTCATTCATGTCACATGTGGCTGACTGATTGTTGCCATGATATAATGTTTATTAATCTATGATGATTGATATATAATCTATGTAGCCCTCTAGGCTCTTGTTAAGTTGTTTATCTGCATTTTTGAATATCGAGATTCAATTGTCGGTTCAAATCTTTAAAGTTGTGAGTCGTGACTCTTAACTTGCAAGCTCTTGAGTTGTGAGTCTTAACTAAGTCTTGAGTGACAAGTCTTGACTCTTAACTACATTGTACAAGTGCATTGTGACTTCCTGCATTGTTGAAGTGTAGCTTATTGTACTTCTAGAATCTAGCAGCTAGCTATGCTAGCAAGTTGTACACTTATATACTATACATATATCAATTAAATATTTATAACCACCATGACATGTCATATGTGTCTCATCTTTAAGACACTTTAGACACTCGTGAGTCGTGTCTGAAGCATGTTTGATGCGTCGTGTCTTAATGTGTCTTACAACCATGGGTGAGGTTGCACATCTACTTTGGCACGCCTAGTGAAATTTTCACCTTGTTTCTACTCTATCTGGTTAGTTAAGTCTCATAGACCTCTCCGTCCACTGCTGACTATAATCCTTTCTTTCTATGCAACTCTGAGTTCTCCATGTCTTCAATTGGGAAAGTGTGCAAGGAGCGAGTTTTTTGAGCAAGTTTTGGAGTGAGTTTTTTTTGGCAACCAATGTGTTTTGTTCCACCTATTCCACTTATAACATCTCTCTCTCTCTCTCTCTCTCTCTCTCTCTCTCTCTCTCCCCTTTTTGTCGTGATAATTTATCTTTTTCTTCCACCAGTCTAGGCAAACCCTTTAGCTCAAAAGGGCTTCCAAAGGAGAGCTAGCATGCACAGAATTACACTAGAGATGGAATTTAATTAAAATAACAAGAGAAATGAGCTCATTTGATGTATTCCGATCGTTTTGATACCAAACATGATATATTCGGACATTTTTAGCAAAAGTTGTGAAATTCTATTAAAGCCCAAATTGGCATCTAGAGGAGGGCGCCGGCGCCCTTCTCTAGATGCCAATTTGGCTTTAAAAAATTCTTTGATTTCTTCTTTTAGTCTCTCTCTCTCTAGGCAAGTTTGGGCTAACAAAAGTTTCACAACTTTTGCTAGGAATGTTCAAACTTAGTCTTGTTTGGTATCAAAACGATTGGAACACATTGAATGAGCTCATTTCTCTTGTTAGTTTCATGAAATTTCTTCTCTTCTCTAGAAGCCTTGTTAGGCTAAAATGTTTGTCCAAAATGGTGGAAAAGAAAGACAAATTATCAAGGCAAGAGAGAGAGAGAGAGAGAGAGAGAGAGAGAGAGAGAAGGATTTAAAGTACAAGTTTTGATACCAAAGATGACTATATTTGGATATTTCTAGCAAAAGTTATGAATTTTTTAAAACCCAAAATTGGCATCCAGAGGAGATCAGAATTCGTCAAATGAGCTCATTCCTCTTGTTAGTTTCATGAAAGTTCATCTCTAGGGTGATTCTGTGCATGCCAGCTCTCCTCGAGAAGCCCTTTTGGCCTAACAAATTTTGCCCAAATTGGTGGGACAAAAGACATAGACAGAGATAGAGGGTCTACACGTAGAACGAAGATAGAAATGTGAGAGAGAGAGAGAGACAAAGAGAGAGTCTTTAAGTGGATGAAATAGGGAAGCTCTAAAAATAAAATACAGGGCTTTGAAGTTTACAGACTATATACCATACAAGCTTACTGAGGATAAGAGAGAGAGAGAGATGTAATTGAGAAGCTGTAAAAATGAAATGAAGGCCTTTGGTGTTTACAAACTACACACCATGTAGACTTGATGAGGATCAATATGAGAGAGAGAGAGAGAGATGCCGCAAAGAGAGAGAATAGAAAGAGATGTCCTAAGTGGAATAGGTGGAGCAAAACATGTTGGTTGCCAAAAAAACTCACTCCTAAACTCGCTTCTTGCCCATCCCCTTCAATTGGTATCAGAGCCCATCTCTTGCCCAACGGCTCATCTTGGTGCTTGCCATCACTATTGATGTGTTGCACCATTTTGATTTGTATCCATCTCCAAGCTTTTGGATGAATTCTGTTGGTTTCTGCTCCCCTTCCTCTGAGCTGTCCACATTCTCCACCGCTCTTAGGTTGCTCTGGCTCATTGTCTAAATGGCGTCGCCTGCGTATAGCTTGATTTTCTATGTGTATCACTTTGTATACAGAGCAGCAGAAGACCAACGATCAATAACAGCCCAACCTTGTCGACAAAGCTCCACACTTAGCTCAGCGCTCTCTCGGGGACAGGAACTCAGGCAAATCAGTGGGTTAGATCAACTTCTTGCAGTCTTTGTTTGGAGGTACTGATAGAGCTTGTAATTTGATCTAGCCGGGAGTTTTCATGCCCGAAATCCTACCTTCCACGTCTTTGACGTGTATGTTGCTGGACAGTCTGCTCGGGCTTGTCTCTGCCATGTCTACCTAGTTCTGGTGTTGCTACTGCATGAGCGGGAGAGAGATGGGTGTAGGGAGAGAGAGCGCTGCCGCGGCAGCGCGCGCGCGAGAGAGAGACTGAGAGCGAGCGCGCTGCCATGGCAGCGCGTGCTAGAGAGAGAGAGAGAGCAAAGGAGAGGGAAGGGAGAGGAGAGAGGTGTAGGGAGAGAGCGCGCTGCTGTGGCAGTGCGCGCGCGAGAGTGAGAGAGAGAGAGAGAGAGAGAGAGAGAGAGAGAGCGCTAAGTGAATCCTGAGAGTCATTGTCATATTGTGGGGTCTTGTCATTAGATCAAGTCATCTCAAAAGAGTTCTTCATCAGATCAGCAAGTGAAGTGGGTAAAGATTTGGTTGTTATTTTCTTGCCTGTAATATTTTGGGGATCTTGTTCGAAGGGAAAACAAGTTTGTGAAGTGGAAGCATACATAGGCAGTGGTACACACGTGCAAACTCTTGGCGCTCGTTCTCGTGCATATCTCGGAGTATTGTTTTGCTTGCTCAAGTATACATATATTGTCTGGTAAACTTTGGTAACCCCACCTTAAATCCCATCAAATCTCAGTGACTTGCGTGCAGATTCCCATATCTCTCGCCTTCTCTTATTTTCCCAAGAGCTCACAACCAGGAAAGGGGGGGTCCCTACACATCTATCCAGCTTTGCAGCTGACCTCTGGGTTCAAACTTTGTGTCAGGTGCAAGACCATATTGATTGCCCAAACTACACACAGTGGAGCTTCATGTTGAAGAGTCTATGGTAGCCAGGGGACTATGGCACGTAAGGAATTAAGAATACTGGTAATCAATTTTCTATCAACAAGTACCTCATTTAGATTCCGGAGTTGTTCTTTTAGATCTGTTACCCTAGTAAGGTGATCTGCCATTGAATCACTCTGGTCCATGGACAGGTTGCCCAGGTCACGCACTAGGTATATGACTTGTGCTTCATTCCGGGATCAGAACATGGTCTCGAAGACCACCCACGCAGAGTTGCAGGATCGGATGCAAGGTACAATGGATCCCCTGACTGAAAGCGCAATCATGGCCATTGCTTGAGCATCATGGGCATCCCAATGTCTTGATTTTCAGTGCGTTGTGCTATAATGCCTGACACCTTGGGCTATAGTCTGCATCACCTTTTGTACTGTCAAGGTGATGTCACGAGTTGGTGTTGCAAGGATCTATCAAACTTCCTCACTGCATCTCTCTATGAGAAAGGAGGAGGCAATCCAATTTCCTTTGAGGAGCTTGTTGAATTACTTCTTCATGAGGAGCAGATAGAAGAACAGATCTAGACGAAGAACAGATCTAGATGCGATGCAATCAAAGTAGATCAAGTCTACTTCTCTAAGGACCAAGGCAAAGTGGACTTGTTAGGGTGACACCAAGAAGAAGTGTCATTACTGCCACAAGCCTTGACACTAATTTGCAGAGTGCCGAAAGAGACTTGCCAAGATGAAAATTCTGCAAACTCAGCCACCACCACCAACAAGAACAGTAACCAGAAGAAAATGCAAATCTAGTCCAGGATGTGCAGGCTTTCTAGCAACATCATTATTTTTGGGGGGAATGTTAGATTTTAGTGAGTAATGTGAGAATAGGTGGTTGTGTAAACTAGCATTGTCGAGTGGTGGTGAGTGTGGTGAGGTATGAAATAGTGATTGCGTGAGAGTGATAGTGTGGTGATATGGGTAGGGATATGTGTGATGTAGGGAGTAATGTATTTAGAGATGATCCAGGCAATGAGGTTTGCTACACCTTTGTAAAGCCTACATAAGGCTCAAGTTGATAATAATCCGATATGCTTTTTCACCACGACTCCTTGTGTATTCTCTTAATCTCCTATAACTAGTAACTCTCTCTCTTTGCATCTCTAAGTTCTCGACATCTTCAGGCCTTGACTTTCCCCACCTAGCCAATGATACTACCTCTCTTTTGCCTCCCTCCTACCCTCATGCATTGAAAGGCAGAGGACAAGTTGCAGACTAGGCAGATAACGGACTGTGTAGCAAGCACAATGCAAAAAGCAGTGTGAGTAGTGTATGTGCCTCCTGTGCTGATGGGATGTAGCTTGTTTGGTGGCTGCTTTTGTTGGGATGTGGTGACCCTCCAACAGCCCATTGATGGCGGCAGGCTATCACGACTGTGTGGCCGTGGGCTCATGCAAGAGGTGGTGGCTCCTACACAGGACTCTCATGGCCCTTGGCAGCAGCTGCTTTGTCTGAACCCATGGTGACTGGACTGGATGACATTTCTTGTGTACTTGAGAGCAATTGGACCCTATATCCCATATGGCCAGGCATCTGGATATCCTCAAGCAGGGTGACATTGGCAGTTCGAGTTGGGCCCAATATGGGCGGCATTGAAGATGCTGGCTTCTCCCCCTTCTAGAATTAATGTCGTAATGGAGGGAGGTGATTAGAAAGTGAGGGCTTGAATATAAAAGAGGCCTTGTACAACCTCCTCAGTCCTCATATCACTGCTAGCATTTTCGGGGGAATGGGAGCTTGAAACGGCTACGGAACAAGGTGTGGAACACGGCACCCGTGTCTTCCTAATGGGCATGCGGCAGGCATTGCATGCTCCTTCACCCATGAGGTCAGAACCAGGTCCCTGACTTCCAAGTCATTAAGTTGGAAGTGGTTATGATTCGTTGCTCCTTGACATGATTTCGGTAAGGTATCAAACCCCTAGATGTGAATGATCAATTCACTCCAAGTCTAACCGTTGCAACACATTTTTGGGCTTGTCATGTCATTTTGAGCTTGAACATCTTGATGAGCCCCTTGTGTGGAACACGTCCTGAATACAATAATTTTCAGTTTTGTGCTTCATTATTTACTCTCCCCTTTTCCTTATGTGGACAAGCGTGTCTCCACGTGCAAAAAGGTTACATAGACATCGCGGCAAATATCAGATACAGAGCAAGAGTGGCTCAATCCCTCACAGTTCTTCCCTAAGTGGGATGTGATCATACCAACTGTTATGCATTTGCAGTTAAAGGCTGCCTCCACCATACTCCTCCTTCCGCAGAGGATCTGCAATTGGGTGTGAGAATGCTCTCATATTGTTGAAAAGAAGGGGATAGAAATTGTATTTACAAACCCATCCACAGGGCTAGTCGATTCAAAGGTCCCAACTCAACACCTCTTGAATTGCCATAATACATTACACGAGTTTCGTCAGTTATTCCATTCAGGCTTCATCAGACAAAAAGATAATCAATTTAGCAAGACATGTCTTAACACAATCCATCACTTGAAGAAAGAGAGAGAGAGAGCGCTGGTAAGTATCCTAGCGACATGAGAGATGAAAAGAGCCAAACGACAAGAACCGTGCACTTGGGAAGTTCAGCGTGATCGCAGATGCCACGAGGTGTACACTCGACATGACGATCCCCTGCAAAACGAAGGACCCAAAAATGTAAGGGACAAAGGATAACCAGTAGTTACAACCCGTGAAAGCAGACCAAATAGAATTTGTGGAGTACAATACCAACGGGATGAAGTAGTTACCTTGTAATTTGCTTCTCGCGCGTATAGTTGGACCTTTCCCACCTGGCCTGTGAGTAGTTCCTCACTTTTCCCATCCAAGGCTATCTTCAGCTCACTACAGCCCTGGAGCTGGTTGCAACCATGAAAGTAAAAACAAACAAAAAGGCACAAGCTAGGGAGGAACGAAGCGAGAAATTGTTGATTTCGTTTGACCATGTACCTGAGAATTGACAAAAATGGTCAATGCCTTTTGAAGCAGTCTTCCTATGAGACTTTTCCGAGTATTTTCATTCTCAGAGATAAAGTCGTGGAGCTGCTCATCCACCTCTTGTCCTCTCCCAAAGCAAAACGTAGGCAAGGAACTTTTTCTGGAACGCCATCTCGAATCTCTTACGATGTAAACATACCCTGGCAACCGTTTCCTGGATTGAATGATTTTCAGCTGGATGCAACTAAGGATTTCTTGCTTCTGGAGCACCAAGAATTGATGCCACTTGAGACAAGAACTCGAGGACGGGGGTACGTCCATTCCTATGTAGTTAGCTCTTCATCAATCTCCAACACAAGAATGCTTCCACGTTGTTATGGGAAATGATGCTGAGGTGGCATGTGGTCCCCACCTTTTTGGCCGGCCCATGGCATCGGCCTAACCGTTTGTGTGCGCGTTTTTCATCTTCTGCGCAAGATTTTAGTCAGCCTTGAAGGATGGTCATGGTAGCTTCAATGACGTGGTCCAAAAATTAAGACGTTGGCAGAATTGGGCATCATTTGTTGCTGATTATGTACATTGGCGGTTGCGCATTCGGTTGTTGTTGTTGGTTTGGCTTTCCTATTGGTGTTGCTCATCTATGCTGCCTCCTCCATGCTCTTGCGCAGGCTTATTAGTGATGCTCGTCTATGCTGCTCCTCGTTTATGTTGACTCGTCTATGCTCTTGCCCAAGCTTAGTATAAGGCAATTTTATTGGTTTGTTTATGTGAGGGCATGCTCGTTGGTTGGTTCGTTTATGTGATCAATTGAGGGCATGCTTGTTCATTGGTTCGCTTTGAGAGAGACAAGACCCATTTCTGGTTAGTTGATTTCGCGTGCCTACTGCTAGTCTCTTCGATGAGTCAAAGAGATTATCTGTTTCTCAGAATTGAATTCGAATGCACTATTTTCAAAAGCTAAGCACCTCACAAATTGGTGTGAAGACTTGATCTTTGGTTGGCACATGGCTATCGAGCTTTAGACATTTTTTTCGTGTGTTTAGTTTGAAACTTCTTTTGTGCGGTGGCTTAAAAATTAGCAGTTGATTTTGGAGGCCTGCTCATTGTCTTTCTATCAACGTTGGTGGTTGACGATGCTCGGTGATTGATGTTTCGAAAGTCGTTTAATGCATGGTGGTAGATTGTGATCCCTAATGTTTCTATGCTCTTTATAGTCTTTGGGTTGAAGCTGGTGGTCTACGATCTGAAGTCATCACAGCTATGTTCATGGTCAATGACGGTTGGTGATCATACTCTTCAGTTAGTGGTTGTTCTATTTCATGCAATTGAGATCATGCTTCATGCTCTTGTGATTTTTTGGATTATTGGATTCGTTAGAGAGTAAACAAGGTATTGCATGGGATGTTTGTCCTCTTCATTCGTTGGATTTATTCTAAGTAGTTCGAGTTTGAGTTTATGTTTGTTTTAATGTTATTGAGCAAAGGTCTTGGGTGCAAAGAGAAAGATGAAAGGGTTGTGTCTGATCAACTCATCACCCCGTGGCTATGTATTTTTTGTAGCTCAAAACATTTTTCAATTCATTATACTCTCCTAGTTTAAATTTTTGGATCTATCTTTGTTGGTGCAGTTTAAAAGAAGTATTTGATTATGTTAAATATTTATTATTAGTGTAGCTTGAAACAAGTATTTGACATTGTTAGATGCTATATGTTTTGAATGATGTAATCTCGAACTGAAAGCCTATGACTGGTGGTCCATGAGCATTAGTGATAATTGTTGATGCCAAACAGTTGTGCTTCTTAGCACAATTAGAAGCAAGTATCTTATTGTCATAGATTTAAATGATGTCATTGTAGTCGAGAAAAATCTATTTGATTGTATGTTTAAAATCTGTCATCTTAAATAGTTCGACTCGTTGGTGTGCTTTGGGAATAGTAACAATAATAATAGCTTGTCGCCTTTGGAAAAAAGTATTCCTACAGTTTGATGTTTTGCTGTTAGTTTTTGATTGCTTGTCGTTTCGAGAGCTCAAAGTTGTTTTGGTTAGATCCTCTTAGTAGTTCTTTGACGTGAGAATGTGTGCGTATGCCATACATTTATTTTTGCAGAGTCTGCATACAAGTGTAAGCAGCTCTATTGAGTTAGTATGCAAGTGTAAACAGCTCTGACATTTGGTGATTGCTTCGCCTACTGCTAAGCTTCATGTCTGCATGCAAGTGTAAGTAGCTCTATCGAGTTTGCGTGCAAGTACAAGTAGCTATGTCGTTTAGCGATTGCTTCGACTATTGGTGAGCTTCATTTCTTAGAAATATGTTTGTGTAGTTTTCAAAGAGAATTGTTTCCAGTGCTATCCATATGGAGTAGCAAAAGCACCAAGGCTTTCTTCTAGGAGAAAATTTAAATGTATGTGATGAGGGGGTCCAACCTATGGTTGTGCCTTATGGTAAATCATAGATCTAATTAAAATTGAACTCGTGCAAAAAAGTTTAGACCTCATTCGATTTATGCAAAATTGAAAACAATGATTGTCTAGATCTGGAGTTCTTGAGTCACACCTGAGAAAACATCTTTAAAATGGACTAATTTCAAGAGAAGTACCAGGTCTGTGGATTCAGAAGTGCATTAAGACTTGTTGCGGCTTACAAACAGAGGCTTGCTAGACAGAGAAGGTTATCCAATAGGTCTTCTTTGCTACCGGTTCAATTTGCTTTGTCTCGCTTTGACATTTACCGTGTTGTGACTAGACTCCCTTAAGAAAAGTGCATGTTTGCAGAAGTTGACAAGAATCCAAAAGAATCTACAACTATTTGAACTGGACTTGAGGTGGTTGAAGCTTTTGCAAAGAAATCAATCATCCAATCAAATAAGGTGGTAGAACGCATTGATGGCTAGTCCAAAGAATCAAATGCCTTTGTGACTCTTTTATGAGAGCTGTCCTAAGTATGCCTTCGAAGAAAGGGTTCTAGTTAAATATGGAACATATTGTGCATTGAGAGGACCTTGGCCGTACCTTCTAAAGGTTGATCTAACTAATCAATTCGCTAGCCAAATTATTACACTTGTGGTCACTGAGATTTTTATAGCAAGGTTCTCAAATATAGTTGAGTTCAATGCATACATACATGCAGAGGGGCTGTTGTGAAGTCAAAGAGTTAGAATGGTGGCACAACCTACCCTTTTTCTCTACATGTTGATGCCCATGCAACATCTGTTTGTTCCCTGAGAAAAGCATTAGCCAGTTTCTGCTAGAAGCCTCTTCTCCAGTGAGCATAGCCAGCCCTTTGATTGAGCTTGAGACAATTGGCTTTGTTGTTGTAAACATGGATGCTATTTCAAAGGCTATTGGTGGGCTACTCGAGTAGCTGATAATTGTTGAAGGACCTCTATCTATTGATAGGGCATTCGTAACGACCTTTGCTCTTTACTCCATTTCAAGTACTTCAGCTCTTTCTCTTCTTTGACTTTATGCTATCTACTATCCACTGCATCTTTTGTTTTTGCACAAGCGGTGTCTTTCTCTTCTTTCTCCTCTTTGTCTTTATACTATCACATCATTGATGACTTTCATGAGAAGAGTTTAGCCACGTATGTTGCACACAACATAGGTGTGTGGAAACAAAGGAGTAATATATTGTCAATCCTTGATGGTATATTTTTGACTCCTATTCCTATAGTTGACATACAATCTTAGCTGATTGATGCATTTAGCAAACAAGTCTCAGATCTAGGTTATGGGAAGAAGGTGAGTCTTTCTAAGTAATCATGATGAGTTCTTTTGGGATTCCTTCAACTAGGATTACAAACCATCTGGCACTTTTCCAATGCTATTTGATTTGCTTTCCCATGGTGTCCTATTCTCAATTAACGACATTTGTTTTTTGGAAAATTAAGAAATCCTTTGGAACTCTAATTATGTTCTATCTTAACAAATTTTTGGAACACTCCAAATAGGAAAGACAAACAATGCCTAGTTGCTTGGATATTTGACCTTGTTGAACTTCACAAATCTTCTTATCTTTGCATTTTGTCTTCTTTTGCAAGTGTTGTTCAAATAATTGTAATTTAAAGCAAGGGAAGCAAGGCAAATGTTGTCCATCTATTGTCGCTTCATGTACTTGTCAATGATAGTGTCACATGCTATGCTAGTGGAATTGTCATCTAGCTTTTGAAGTTGGTGTTTTCTTTTCAAAATTAATACTCTATTGTATGGGGGGACATACTGTTGGGTTCATTTGTATTAATAAATTGGAATTCTCTTGATGTTTTATGTAATGGTGATGATATCGTAATAAGAGATGCAAATTGGAAACTCATGTGTTTGGCATAAATGCAAGAATGCATTTCATATTTTCCTTAATTTATTTTGTGTGTTTGTATTCTCTCTCATACATTCTTTCATAGTTTGTTACAAATTTGTGGTTGCTTTGTAATGTATGAAGTACAATTTAAAGTTGCACTGTATGGATCCATAATGATTTGAATATCCACGTTACATTGCCACAAGAAGGAGATTTTTGTATTGAAAGCATTTGTAAACATGTCTTTTGGTTGTCGGTGCTTGTATCACTCCTTACATAATAGGAAGAGGAAGAGGAAGAGGAGCTCATGATAGTGTGTATTTTTCTATTAATTTCCTTGTAATGTTGCCTTTGCTCACTTTCCAAAGGGCCAGTATCATAGTCTGATGAAGAGGCGGATTTGGGTAATGGAAGCGGTAGCTTTTTTTTTGTTTTTGTGCATGTGGATGTGTGTTTGTTCATTTGTCTGTCTTAGATATTCTCACTTAAAAGGTCTTTGTCGCACGTTATATACTTGTCAATGAAGGCAAAGACCTCAGTGCCATTGTCACCTCTAAAAGTAGGGTCTCACTCCACCCAAAGAGGGACATGCTCATGTTGGATACCTTCACTTTGAAATTCCATTACAAAGAAGTAGTCCTTTATGGTCCCCAACATAGACTCGTCACCTCTAAGCATGGTAATCATGTTTTGGAGCTTGTGGTTGTAATGTCTTCAACAAATCTAAGCTTGTAGAGTTGCCTTTGAAAGCAATATAGTGGGTCATTAAGCAAGACACAAGAGGCTCCCACAAACGCTCAGCACAAGAAAATGTAATGAAGAATGCTGGTGGTCCTATTTGGTGCATCATGGCGAATGCCTTCTTCCTTAGTTTCTCTTTGTAATCTGGTGATGTTCTCAAAGACTCAAAGTCCCTATAGCCTATCCATGATTCCAAGACATTCTCAATGTTTGTGTTGTTCAACATCTTTTGCCACAAGCCTTGTGGTGTGCAACATTCCTTTTTGTAAAATTAAATTGCATCACTTGATGTATAAGCACCTTTATTGTTTTAAAGAAAAGATTTGGTGTGTTTTAACTAAATCTCAATGATTTTTGTGTCAATTCCCATTTGACCGAGTACGTCAGACTAAAATTTGCAACTTGCTAGGACAAACCAAAGAAGAGGGTGAGAAAGTTAGGCTCCTCATTGTGCTTGTCTTGAAATAAACATAAGGGTCTTTGATTTTCACATGGTGCCACAAACTGCATAGTTATCTCATACTCTGAAACTTGCTCAACGCTAATAAGAGTATTTATCAATGTGTCTGCCTCAACCTCGTCTTCCTTCTCAGCATGGATCATATGATCCATTGTCTCATTTTGATGTATGGTCTATTGTTGTTTTAATGTGTGTAAATGATTGTACCATTCATCGTTTATAACAACATTATTGATTTTGTAAAGAGGAGTAGGTAACAAATTTTGCATTGCAGCCATCAACCTCGAAGGTCTAAGCCTTGCTTTCTCTCATTCTTACGAATGAAAAAGCATTCCCAATAATATAACTTGTTTTTTATTCAAATTTTTTATTTATGCCATTGATCATGTTGGCCTCATCATCCATGAAACGCGATGTTTTGTAATTTTGTTGTATCATTAACAATGTTCCCCTTTACATCATATTGCCTGTCAAAAGTGAGTTCCATTACTTGTGTGAAAGCTATTCTTGGAGACACTAATCTTTCATCAATTTCATTTAACATGGAAACATATTTCATTGGTTGATTTATTTGAGTTTGATTTGGTGTGAAGTACTTAGGCTCCTTTCCCTTGTCTATAGCCTTTCAACATTCCTTGCATATATGATAAGATCTTGTGTGGAATGTATCATTGCAATTCCCTCGCCTTTCAATAATCCATCTATGGTTTTCCTTGTTCAAGAAAAAGCTTTTCTTCTTGAAAAGTAATCACTACAAAAAGCATTCATAACACGGTGTATCTCTAATTGCCTCTATATATTTAAGAACACTTTTAGATGCATCCCCCTATAGAGATGTATTCTTCTTTACCAATATTTCCATCAATGAAGGTAAACCTTTTCCTTTTTTGTGATTGCCCTAGTTGTTGATCATGCTCTTGAACTTTACATTCTTGAGAATGAATAAGAGTATTGCCACCACTTTGCAAACATTGCACTTCCAATAAATGAGATTCTTCATTTTCTTTCTCATTTCTCTCATTTCACTTGATGAGAAGGAATCTTTGAAGGCTTTGGCTATGTGCCTCAAGTTTTTATTTTCATTATTAGCCATTGTTTGTTTCAAGTAGAATTCCAAATCATGTGTCCAAAACTTTTCCTTGTTGAAATTATTGTGAATACTACATAGGAAGATTAACATTTCAGGATATTCTATGGCTAGTTGTATTGTGTTCATCTTTGAACAAGAAGTATTTATATATTTTTATAGTTTATGTGGTTGATATAGTTCAATTTTAAAGTTAAATACTTCAACTATGTTTTCATATCGAAACGAATTCAAAGGAGAGCTAGTGAGCATACTGTTGTCTAGTAATTTTAAGTAGGTCTCTATGCTCTTAATTTCAGGATACAATTTTGAAATTGAGTTTCTCTCCATCCATATGTCAATGCTTTCCATTTTTCCAACATTGTGAGCTCACAATGGAAGTAGAAAACAAGAGAGAGTGAGAGCTAGAGAGAAACACATAGATTTGTGAGTGCTAAACCACCCTTATCTTCTGTGTCATTCATATATATATGTTGAGTATTATGTGCATAACCAAGGTTAAGGCACAGTGGCCTTTAATCCCCACAACCTCCCACTCAAAGAACAATGTGGCTTTAAGGGAGAACAACCAGTGGACATACTATCCAATGCCCATCAAGACACGATAATACACAAATCGCTGATTTGACTAGGTAGACTCTTCATCACCATGTGTGCAAGGGTATCATTTGTATGGACCTTGACAAGCTCTATGCGCTTGTCCTCAAGTACCTCCCTGATGAAATGGTACTTGACCTCAATGTGTTTGTTCTTTGCATGAACGGCCAGATTCCGTGCTAGCTGATTAGCACTCATGGAATCACTATGCAATGTTGATACACTTGTATGAATGCCCAAGTCTCCCACTAGCCGATCAAGCCATATAGCCTCCTTGCAACCCTCTATGGCTGCAACATACTCAGCTTCTGTGATAGACAAAGCAACGCACTTTTGTGCATGAGACATACACGACACTGCGCCACCTGCAAAGGTGAACACATAACCGAAGTGGATCTCCTCCTATCCACATGCCTTGCATAATCTGAATTAGTGTACCCACGTACATGCATCTTTCCTTTGTCAAAGTAGATGCACATTTCCTTGATACCCTTCATGTACCTCATGATGCACTTAATTGCCTCTGAATGCCTCTTTCCAGGATTAGCCATATACCAACTAACAACTCCCACTACAAATGCAATGTCCGATCTAGTAGCTATCATAGTATACATAAGACTCCCAACTGCTGATGCATAAGGAACCTTGGCCATCATGGCCCTCTCTTCATTTGATTTGGGACTATCTGCCTAACTCAATTTCACATATGGAGGCAATGTTACTATCTTCCCCCCCTCCATATTGAAGCGCTGCAATACTTTTGTAACATACTCCTTTTGTGAAAGCTAAAGGAGTTTCCTACTCCAATCATGATGATGCACATACAAAGAATACGACGTGTAGGTCCCAAATCCTTCATGCCAAAGGCCTCATGCAACTTGGAATTTAATGCATCCAGCTTATAAGTGGCCAATAGCATACCATCCACATAGGAGTATTCTTCATGAGTGAATTCATCTCTGATTGCATAGCATACTCCCACTTGCACTGATCCTTGCTCATCATAGCCTCTCTATAGCAAGAAGCCTCCCTACAATAGGTAAGCATCACATAGTCTGCCCATGAAACAAACCTATCAGGCAGTGTAGACACTCTAGCTAATCTTCTCAAGGGAATTTCAACTTGTTGTCTTGCCTACATATCAGCCACATTTGGCTCATCATTTCCATCAATAGATGATCCATCATCTGCCCTTGATTGTGTACCTATGGGAGTACATGCTAGCACCATTTCTTGCACATTCGGTGCATGGACAACTTGCTATCTATCAACATATGCGGGTGGATTCACATCTTGGAAAGTGATTCTCCTCATTTCCACATTCCTCATGGGTGTCTTATGCATCTTCTTCTCATTAAGACCATATCATGGCTTCATATGGTCTTCTTTGCTTCTAGATCCCAGAGACGATAGCCCATCTCTCAACTTTCACTATAACCCAAAAAGATGCATTTCCTAGATTTACGATCTAGCTTCTTTTAAAGCTCTTTTGGCACATGTGCATATGCCTCACACCCATATATAGGCAAATGAGAGTAAGAGGGCTTCTTGCCACTCCATGCCTCTTTAGGATTACCACCATCCAAACTCTTACTAGGTGATCTATTAATCACATGCATTACAGTCTTCATTGCCTCAACCCAAAAACTACTAGAAAGACTTGCATTAGAAAGCATACATTGCAACTTTCCTAAATGGTGTGATTCATCTTTCTACAACTAGATTTTTCTCTAGAGTACAAGGGGACATGAGCTCCCTCTTGATCCTATGTGTATCAGAGAAATGTTTCAGATTGTAGGCATTTAAGCATTGTACCTGACTGATTTTCAACAAAAGCCAGCCATTTCTAAAATACCCGAACTACATTGCTCTTTTGAGCCATAGAATAAGCCCACACTTTCCTAGTTGCATCATCAATGAATGCCACAGAGTATTCAGCCCCGAGTATTCAGCCTCGCCTAATGACTATGTAGGCATGGGACCACATACATCTGAATGCACCAAATCAAGCTTTTCAAGCTCTTTCTTTCTCCTTCTTTTATGGGATGATTTAGTCTACTTCGCATTAAGACAATGACCACAAAATTCAAAGTCATAAAAGCTCAAATGCAGGACATAACCCAAATAGCATAAGAGTTTCATTCCATTTTGGCTCATATGGGCCAACCAGCAATGCCACAAAGAAGTACTTAGTTCCTCGGTTATTGCAACAACATGATCAGACACCCCTAATACATGTAATGGATACAGAGTCCCACACTTGGCACCCTTAGCCAAAAGCATAGAGTCCTTCTAAATTTTATAACTCCCGAAACCAAATATGGTATGAAAACCAGCATCATCTAGCTGACCCGCTAAAATGAGACTCTTGGTCAGCTTAGGCACGTCTCACATATTTCAAAACAAATGCAGACCCATTTGCAAAAGAAAACTTTATCTCACCTGCTCCCACTATGTCACATGCATAGTTATTTCCAAGATGCACACAACCTGTATTTCTACTGCCATAAGTGGAGAAGCATTCCCTATGACAAAATATGAAGAGGGGAGAGGAGAAGAGTGGAGATGAGGAGAGAGGGCATAGCTAGAGAGCACACCACAAATGACTAACTGTACACTAGATTTACTTGAAAATGTAGAATATATACAAACCCATTTAGGGTTAGGGTTAGGGCATCTAACCCTTTCCTTTATAGCACTCTATTAGGTTAGTGCTATGCACATATGATCACATGATGGTGCTATGCACATATGGTCACACGATGTTGAACGTGAACTCTCAACACCTTCCAAGATCAACATCATGACGTAGGCCTTCCCTCAAGATGATGATTCTCAAGAATCGAAGAAGGACTAAACATAACATTCCATCATACCCCTTTAGTGGGAATGTCCTTCCTCTGCATCAAACCAAGAGCTAGTCAAGGTTTCTGAAAAAGCTCTTTACCGAGTGGTTTGGTAAAGATGTTTCACAATGCTGCAGTGTGATGTCACCAAGTAACACTCTTTCTCTGATGAAGTGCTCTCTAACATCAATGTGCTTTGTCCTGGATTGATATACTGGATTCTTGGCCAATGCTTGAGCCAATTGATTATCATGATATATTGTTGTTGGCTTTGACTCATCAAAGTAATATGTTCCTGATAATAGTCTTCTAAGCCATATAGCCTCACAGCACCTGTAGTGAGTGCTCTATATTCTGCTTCAGTCGAAGACAAAGAAACAGTTGGTTGTTTGTTTTACAACCATGATATAGCACCTTGACCAAGGAAAAATGCATATCCCTGTGTCGATCTCCTGGTCTCATGATCTCCGGCATAGTCACTATCACAGTATCCATGCAACATTGGATGACTTCCTCTGTTTTCTATTCCAAATTGTCTTGTACCTCTGATGTATCTCAAGACTCTTTTGGCTACATTCTAGTGATACTATTTTGGATTTTCCATAAACTATGCAAGTGAGCTTACTACATAACAAATATCTAGCCGTGTGATAGTCAAATATATAAGAGATCCGATGAGCTGCCTATAGTACCTATCATTGACTGTGGGCTTTTCCGAATCTTTAGCAAGTTTCAAACTCTGTTCCATGGGAATGGCTGCAATCTTGCAATCTATCATATGAAACTTCTTCAGGAGACTATCAATATACTTGAGCTGGCTTATAAACATGCTATCTGAATCTCTCCAGAACTCAATTCCAAGACAATAGTGCATAAGTCCAAGATCTTTCATGTCAAACTCTGCAGATAAGTCTTGTTTTAGCTTTCTGATGAAACTATCCTTGCTTCCTATCACAATCAGATCATCTACATACAAAGTGCAATAGTAATGTCTTCCCCTTGAACTTTGTAGTAGATAGTATGATTTGCATTGGACTTTATGTTTCCCAAATCAGCAAAATATTTGTCGATTCTACTGTACCAACTTTTGGGTGCTTGCTTTAAGCCATAATATCCTACTGGTTGTTGCATGTAGACTTCCTTGTCTAGATAACCATTGAGAAATGCATTCTTGACATCGAGCTAGTACACATTCCATCTGTTGAGTGTTGCTAGTGATATCAAGAACCGTATGGAATCCATCTTTGCTACTGGAGCAAAAGTCTCATCATAATCTTGACTATATTGCTATGCAAATCCTTTTGCAACTAGTCTGGCTTTGTATCTTTGAATACTTCCATCTGGATTGTACTTCACTTTGTATACCCATTTGTTTGCTATGGCCTTCTTTCCTAGTGGAATGTCACATAATTCCCAAGTATTATTCTTATACAAAGCATCCATTTCTTCACTCATAGCAGTTTGCCATTTTGGCTTATCTATTGCATCTTCGAAGTACAGTGGCTCTTTTGCAGCACATGATGGTAGTCATAAGAGCATAGTTGGTGGTTTTAACCAGAATTTCTTTGCCTTTCTGAGCATATGTCAATCTGGCTGGAGATTTGCTTTCCCTAGTAGATCGTCTGAGTTGCTGTGGCTCTACTTGGGGTGCTTTTAGCACTTCTTGCTCTTCTTCATCAACCTTTTCTGTAGATGATTGAGTAATCGGTGTGTCTATCTCCTGCGTATTTGAGGTTTTCCATTTTGATTCCTCATCAAAGATTACATCTTTGGAGATAATGACCTTTCGGTTGATGGGATCATACAACTTGTATGCTTTGCTTTCTTAACTATAGCCAACCATGATGCATTTACGTGACTTCGCATCCAATTTCTTGCAGATGATCATCATGTATGTGGGTATATGCTATGCAACCAAATATGTGGAGATGACCAATGTGTGGCTTGTGTCCAATGAATGCTTCATAAGGTGTCATACCCTGAATCAGTTCAGTGGGAAGCCGATTAAGCAAGTAGTTTGTAGTGGCTATTGCTTCTGCCCAATACTGATTTGAAAGATGCTTTTCACTAAGCATTGCTCTAGCATTGGCTGCTAAAGTACCATTCTTCCTTTCAGCTCTTGCATTCTGCTGAGGAGTATATGCACAAGTGAATGGTTTTTGAATGCCGTGACTTCTGCAAAAGTTCATGAATGTGGAAGACATGTATTCACCTCCTTTATCTGCTCTCATGACTTTGATCTTTTTGCCTGTCTAGTTTTCTACCATGGCTTTGAATTCTTGAAATCTGGAAAACACTTCAGATTTCTCTTTCAGAAAGTAGACCCAACAATCTCTACTATAGTCATCGATGAAAGTCAAGTAGTAAAGTGAACCATTGATGCTACGGGTCTGGGCATAACCCCATACATATGTATGTATCAAATCAATAATACCTTGTGCTCGAGAGGTGCTTCTACCAAAGTTGGTTCGCTTTGGTTTGCCGAAGTAGCATGCTTCACAAAGTTTTTCAAGTAACCACAGAGGGTTGCAAGGAGGCTATATGGCTTGATCGGCTAGTGAGAGATTTGGGGATTCATACAGGTGTACCAACATTGCATAGTGATTCCATGAGTGTTTTTCAGCTAGCACAAAATCCGGTCTTTCATGCAAAGACCAAACACATTGAGGTCAAGTATCATTTTATCAGGGAGGTACTTGAGGACAAGCGCATAGAGCTTGTCAAGGTTCATACAGATGATAACCCTGTAGATATGCTGACAAAGAGTCTACCTAGTCAGTGGTTTGAGTATTGTTGTGTATTGATCGGCATTGGATACTATGCTCATTGGTTGTTCTCCCTTAAAGGCACATTGGCCTTTAAGTGGGAGGTTGTGGGGGTTAAAGGCCACTGTACCTTAACCCCGATTATGTACAATACTCAAACCCATATATATATCGATGAAATAGAAGATTAGGGTGTTCTGCACCCACCAAAACTTGTGTCTCTCAAGCTCCCTCTCACCCTCTCAGCTTCCGTTGTGTCCTCACAGAGTGGTCACATGCAAAATGCCAAGTGTGCCAAGTAGGAGGTTAGAGTGCTTATCAAGGGGTGGTGGTGATGATGTGGTAGCTAGTTGGCTTGATGATGTGGCAATTGGAGATAAGGGTGCCACGTGGCATGTTGTTGGCCAAGTCTAGGGTTGGGTGGACCTTGGGTGAGGATAAGGGTGTGACCTTTCTGCCTGCCATGTGTCACTAAATGGGCAGCCATAATCTTTAAGATGCTTTAGAATATGTTCAAAATTCCATCAATTTAAGTGAGATTTCTGATTAGAATCTGTGGGATTCCGTTGGGCACTTGGGCTAGCTGGGGAGCCGTTAGTGGTGGCGTCTTTGCTTGGAGGCTCTAGCTGCATCAAGGGCCCATTGTAGGAAGCTTGGAGAAAGGCTCGGTTGGAGTCTGGAGCCTAGTTGCTGTCGTCCATCTACTACATGGTCATTGGAGCGAAGGTCATTGAAGTGTTGGTTGAGTAAAAAGCGATCATTTGCATGAAGCGGGCGTTTGGAGCCGAAGGCTCAGAGCCTTAGAATCAAAAGCTTGGTATGCACTACTTTGGTTGTGTGGCATCGAGGCAGAAGGCGTGGAGTTTGTGAGCTTGCTGTATATGAGCCTCTTGATGGGCTGCTTGAGCATGGGAGCTGGCAGGAGATATGTTGGAGCTCCTTAGTCGTGCTACTATAGAGTCACTATTGAAGTCGGACGAAGGCAGAGCCTTAGTTACTAATAGGCGATGCACGCCTTGCTTTAGAGCTTTGGTAGATAGTCGATCGGACAGGAGCCACAAAGTCATTGCTTGAGCTTTGTTGAAGGAGCTCGTTGTAGGAGGGCTGGCTGTAGAGAAGCGATTGTGTCAATGTTGCGATAGAGCGCTAGAGCAGTCGACAATTTGTCGCACTTGGAGAGGATTCGAGCTCTACCATTGTTGAGTTGGGAGCTAATATCATTTACTGCTTCGTTCGAGCCGTTGGACTACTTGTTGGATCAGCTATTTGGTGCTTGGAGGATAGCAGGTGCTATAGTTGGACTAGGAGCTAGGCAGTCGGGAAGGGCCTTAGGTCAAGGTTTGTAGAGTCAAGGCTTGCAGAATAGGATAGGACTCGAGTAAAATAGATCTTTAAACAAAATCTAGCATATAATCTCTCTCTGCTTCAAACTAAGGAGAACAAATCTCTTTCGCACAATAAAACTGATCTTTCTCACACAAGATCAAGAGAACCTCGAAATGAACCTTACAGAGAACTTCTGAAATTCTCTCACCTTTCTCTCAAAGGAAACACTCTCAAACTCTCCCTATCTCTCTCTATCAAGTGAACGGAAACTTTCTCTCACTCACACTCAAGGATCTCTCTCTCTCTCTCTCTCTCTCTCTCTCTCTCTCTCGATACAAAGGAAGAAGAATGGATGGAACTTTTTGTCTTCCTTAAGCAATGAATGAAAATATGGACGAAAATGTTCTCTTGTTATGAACAAAAAATTTCTATCAAAGGATGGATGAAGATCTCTCACCGGCAGTGGACTCTCATGGAGAACACTCAAGAGAACTCTCAATCTCACAATCTCTCTCGCACTCTCAAGAAGCGCAATGCCTCAGCGGAACGCAAGGGAGTTGTAATACCATGACAAAATATGAAGAGGGGAGAGGAGAAGAGTGGAGATGAGGAGAGAGGGCACAGCTAGAGAGCACCCTAGAAATGACTAACTGTACACTAGATTTAGTTAAAAATGTAGAATATATTCAAACCCATTTAGGGTTAGGATTAGGGTTAGGGCATTTGACCATTTCCTTTATAGCACTCTATTAGGTTAGTGCTATGCACATAGGATCACATGATGTTCAGCGTGAACTCTCAACACCCTATGGTGAGGAGTAACATGGAATGAAGCACTAGAATCCAAAATCCAATCCTAGGAGTACGCATCATCTGAAGTGGTGAGCAACTCTGCAAGTAGACTAGACATGAAGAGAATATCATTTGTCACTATCATTAGTGTTTGCATTGATCTCCTCGATCTTCACTTTTCCTTTGTCTTCCCTTGGACTCTCTTCCTTCTTACCAATTTGCATTCTTTTTCTTATCCTTTTTCTCTCTTTTTAGCTTGTAGTAATCCTTTTTCGTGTGTCCCTTCTTGCCACAATGGTAACACTCAATGTTCTATGACTTGGATTTGCTACGAGACTTCCCTCTTTCTTGGGACGTCCCCCTGAGCTGTGATCTACCTCTTTGCACATTTAAGGTTGCATCCTGCTTGTTGGCATCCATAGACTTCCTTCTAATCTCCTCGGCCAACAAGCTACCCAGAAGATCATCAAACTTTAGTACTCCACCAGGTGCAGAGTTACTGACATTTGTACAGAAGGTGTCCCATGAGGATGGCAATGAACACAAGAGGAATATTGCCTTAGTCTCCGCATCAAAATTCAGCTTCTGAGCGTGAAGCTGGTTGAAAATAATTCTGAATTCCTTCAAGTGAGAAGCAATGGAGACCCCTTCCTTCATTTGCGGCTCAAAAAACCTCTTCATGAGGTATACTTTATTAGAGGCAGTTTCCTTCTCATAAGTGGCACATAATTTCTTCCATAAATCTTCCATAATTTTCTCATTTACTACTATGAAATAAAGTGACTATGCAAGATGAAGTCTAATAATAGACTTTGCTAATGCATCCGACTCATTCCAATCATCCTTAGAGATAGCTACCGGCTTAGCTACAATCCCTTCCAAGGTTTTAATCTGCTTCTTTTGAATAAGCACATCCCTTATCTATTCTTTCCACAAAGAAATGTTTGTTCGATCAAACTTTTTAATGCTGAAAAACTCCTTTTCAAACATGGAAGAGGATACCATGATGCAAGTTCAACAAAATCACAAGTGACTGTAAGCAAAGTCACACAAGGGAAGAGAATGTTGGTGAAGCATGCAAACTGCAATGTAGACAACAACTTTTTGCAAATTTTTAGGTCCTATAACTTTTTGTGCATAGCTCGGATGCCAAAACTATAAACATCAAAATTGTAGCCAACTGATAGCTCTACAAACTTTTAGTTCACAACAGATCCAAATTTTGTATGGATTCTCTAATATTCACTACTTAAAACAACCTCCTGCTCAACTTTTTCCTACTAATGTCACAAGATTGCACAAACTGATAGTCCCAAATCAGCCCCAAAAAGTGCTAACTGGAAAGCTATCCAATGGAAAACACAATGCCAACCAGTAAGTGCTTAGCACCTTAAACTATCAGCATAAACACCGTACATCCAAGAGGCATAAAACCATCAATGCATCCACCAAGAATGGCCCAAAGCATCCCATACATGCCAATGTCAAGCATCTAATGGCCTCTAGCAAGAGATCTCCTAACAGTGAGTCTCAATGCTAGACTATTGTTACTCGAGGAGTCCTAAACCCGTCCTCCAGCCAAGCCAAAATCAAATTAAATCTATAAGAAGTGCCAACATGAACTAAGCACCAGAATGCATCCAAACAAGACCCAAAAATGCGAGAATAAATTGAGCAAACGATGCTCTATTGCACCCAATCCAAGATGCACAGTGTACAAGCATATATCCCACAAAATGGCATATGATCGGATCTATAAAATGTCCCATAACGTACTCCAAATCAGAAATACTTAGCTGTAATGGCATCTCAGCATTAAAGGCAACCTCCCAGGCATCCAACTGTATCCATAGAGCTCACATATGAACAAATTTGGACTTGCTGTCCTAAAATAAATCAACTCTATTGTGTGCAAAACAGAGATCTGTAAACATTATAGAATGCATACTATAACTACTTGGGTGAGTAGAGATTGATGTTCTCTTCGATCTGAGCACTAGAACTCCCAAATCCGATATCGAATGCAAAAGTTATGGTGAAAATGGTAAAGGTTTTGCTCGACTTCTACTAAGAAGCTTCTTCACCTCTAAGACAGCTCACAGAACCAAGAATGGCTCACCCTCTTGTGGATAAGAGGGGATTAACACACCAAGCAATCTCCTCCTTGCTCCAAGGCTCAATATCTGCTCTCCAATGGCCAATCCAAGCTCAATCTCTGCCATGTGGCTATGGCAGCCTCGTACACCCGAAGCTCCTCTCCCATGCACACACCATAGGCCCAATGCCGTGGTGCTCTGATACCAAGTGTGAGTTCACAATGGAAGTAGAAAACAAGAGAGAGTGAGAGCTAGAGAGGAACACACATATGTGTGGGTGCTGAACCACCCTTAGCTTGTATGTTATTCATATATATATATATGTTGAGTATTATGTACATAACCAGGGTTAAGGCATAGTGGCCTTTAATCCCCACAAATATCCCTTTTCATTTTATGAACTATTATTTAAAAAATTGCATCTTTTGCAACATAGAAATTTAGAGAGTATGCCAAACAAAATAAAATGCAAATATTTTGTGGAAAACATTCCACAAAAGAAGAATGCAAGTCAAAATGAGAGATATCCATGTGAAAGGTTTATGAAGTCTTACAAATGCTCCAAGTTTGTACAAAAGCAATATGTTTTGTTAACATAAGGCTCCTATCTTAGAACATTCCAAACAAGATGAATATCACTTATTTTGAGAATTTCACAAGGAAAAAATAGAAATTGCAAAAGCTTGTTGCAATTAGAGTTAAGTACTTTTTCTAAACAGAACTCTTTAAGAATAAGATTTGCCATGGTGAAATAAAGAAAGCGAATTCTTTAATGCTCCAAGACTAAAAAAATGTCAATGATATTGTTAGATAGCAAGCAAAAGAATTCTGAGATAGACTTTTCAATGTGGATGTACTAGCAATGTTAAGGTCAACATGTGATATATAAAAGTATGCTTGACTCATCCAATGTAGAATTCACATCAACAACAATTAAAACTCCAATGACTTGCAAAATTATGTATGGATATTATGGTCCAACATGTACAACATTAAGAAGTCAAGGTACCTAGTTCCCATAGCCTATCTATACTGAATATGGGTTTAAAACACTGTTGACAACTTGGTTGAGAGAGTTGGGTCCTTCATGGGTGCAAAACTAAAGGTTTTGGCTTTCTTGTCCTCAAGGGCTACGCTTTCATACCTAGATCGCTTAACAAACATCCTATGGTTAGGGGACCCTTTAAAAGTGGGGGTGGGGTTGGGGGGGGGAGAGATGAAGCTAACAATGAAGCTACACCATGTATCAATGAAGGGTTGGTATTTTGGTTTCCTATAGGAAAAAACTCATTGGACACAAGAGTGTTGTCTTTCTCTTCAATGATATATTGGTCTACTATACAAAATAAGGAACTATTTTAGAAATGCACATCATACCAATGAACAATAGCAAAAAAATTGCCCTTATACACTGTCATCTGCAAAAATTCTAACATAATGATTCAAAATTAAAGAGCACCCTCAGTTTTAGATAGGAGATATAAAGCATCTGCCATGCCTTCTAAGCAATTTTTTTTACTCAAATCATTGTAAATAACACAAATAAGAAAACTTATATGCATGTCTCATAACATAAACACATGGAAATTGGTGTAAATAAGTTGTAAGACCAATCTACATTTCCGACTAGCGAAATGAAGAGCAAATAAGCTACCTTTTCTTAATGCCTTGCTCTGTCACCTCATTCAAGGAGAGAGGTGGCTCCTTTGCATCTTCTAACGAACATCGATGAGCTGCAGTTTCTATCTATCATCTTCTCTTCGTAGATTTGCATTATGGTGAATCTTGCTGTCTCACATGCTTATGAATGATTAGGGAGTGCTTCATTTGGACAGCAAACTATGGAGGGGTGACTTTCATTTTCTTTTGGTTCCTCAACTGAGCCTACAAGCTTAAATATGGATTGTGTTACCTCGGTTTAGTCCTCTGGTGGAGATATTTTGCATGCATGTTTTACACATAAGTTTCTTACGTAGCAATGTTTCATATTATGCTTGAACCTCTGACATTTCAAATGTTTTTATGCAAATGTGCTATGGCTTTTGTGCAAGGAAGATTCAAGAGATCTCCCTTGTAAAGGATACATGCATTATCTAACATGTGAGGGATGTTTATAGGGAATTTATTTGATAGTAGTGTTGCAAAAGAATATATGTTACATTCTTCTTCCTTCTCTTTTTTGCCTATAAATAGATCTACGATTTTTGATCACCATCCCTTAGTTGCCGTTTATGTTTTCGTCAGATTTTGGCTCCCTTCTCAACTCAGATGTGATTATGGCTGATATAGAAGGTGTGTGATCCGTTTGTTGTCATATTTGGGAGGATTGTAGGTTATGTGTGGCTTATGGCCATGGGAGACATCGTCGATGTTGGGGAGAATATGATCATAGTCATTTGAATTTTCTCCCTTTGTTATGCTTTGCATTTGAGCGCTAGATCTATTTTTTCGGGGGGTTGTTGGACAATGGAGAGTTTGTAATATTGCCAAATCTATTTTTTCGGGGGTTGTTGGACAATGGAGAGTTTGTAATTGGCAATACTACTATATAAATGAAATTTCTTAGTTAGTGGACACTTTATGACAAGTAAAATTGGCATATTTGATTAAATACCTAAGTTGATAGTTAGTGGACAATTTATAAGTGGCAATATCGATAGATTTAAGTTGGTTAATGTCTGTTTTAACATTCTGGTTAATTGAATGTTGAAGAACTGGTAGTACTGGCATTTTACAATTTAGGATGAGGGGGTTGATTCTTTTAAAAGTGGGAACTCTAATCTTTTATCATTAATCATGAATAAGCATCATGCTTTGTGAGAGTTTCTTGCTTCCTGTTAAATTTGGAGTCCTCTTATTTGACATTATAATTTACCTTACAAATAAATCTCACTAACACTGACCTTACAACTATACCTAATGACAATTAACAATCGCTAAAGCAAAGTCAGCATGACTTGTCTAAACATAAAACCGAGATCCCACTAAGGCCTTGCTCCATAAATATTTCCAATAACTTGTAAAAGGGAAACGATAGGTGTAAATTGAAAAGAGAAAAGCAAGTGAAGATGAAGGAATATGGGGAAAGGTCCATGAGTGAAAGAGAGAAGAGAAAAGAGGTGAAGGAGGGGTGTGGTAGATGGACCATTTACTAAAAGTGGGGATGTGCGTATTTTGGCAAGAGTAATATAATGGTGGTGTCATACAAGAGAGACAAAGAGAGCCTTTATCTTTAGAGACAACTACCTAACAAAAGACACAACCATTTAGGATCTCCACAACAAAAGACAAGCAAACAAAAACCTTAAACCCTAAACACATTAGAAGCTCTTGAACTACTACTAATGCACACTTAAAGCTCATACTAATCATAATTTGCATGGTCAAATTGACCAAATGAACTAACTTCAAAACTATGGACAATTCACTAACCTTAGGACCCTTGCACACCCCAATAAACAAGTGAAAAAAGATGAATGACACATGTCATTCAATAGGCCTGCCCAAAATAAATGGGGAGGCGAAGGGGGGGGGCTAGGGACGAGTGGTGGAGTGAGGGAAACTAAGAGAGAGAATGGGGAGGCGAAGGGTGGGTGGGCTAGGGACGAGTGGTGGAGCGAGGGAAGCTTGAGAGAGAAAAACACAAAATCTTTAGTTGTGCATAATTGCCCCATTTATCGGGCTGACAGCTTTAACAAAGGGCAATGAGAAAAATCTGGAATTTATGAAATTTAAAAACTCCCCTATTTTAGCTTTGCCAAAGTAGAAAGATTGCTAAGGCTACCCTGTAAGGGCAGGCCAAAACCATACCCATTCCATAGGCCAAAATGACGTTGCACGCATCCGTTGGGCCTCCAAAATTTAATGCATGATACGCTGTCAATGCATACCAACCATTCTTCAGTTGCAGAGTCTCAGCAATGGCGAGCATCTACAATCTCTTCATCATAAACAAATCCGGTGGTCTAATTTTCTATAAGGTCGCTTGACTGGCTTGGTACTTCCAGCTCTGCGACAGGAATAGTTGTTTGTAAATATCTATGACTTCCAGATATGTTTTGACATAGGTTGAATGGTCCAGGACTATGGATCGACAGGCCGTCTGGATACTAACGACAGCTTGAGATTGGCGAGTCTGTGGCATTCAATGCATGCGATCTCCCAGCAGCTGTCACCCACTCTTGGATGTGGAGGCATTGAACTGTTGGAGGCGGACACATTCGATCTCCACTGTTTTCAATCTCGGACAGGTTAGATCAACGTCTTTCCATAATGGTCATTGAAGATCATGGAAAGTAACATAAGACAGTTCCACTGGAAATCTTGCATTGAAATGAATTCTCCGGAAAGTATCAAAGTTAGGAATGGTTAAGGCAAGGTAAAGCTTATCGTAATCTACCATTGTACAATTGACGTATTAGTATCACTTCTCGATCACGTATGTAATACACATTGGAAACCGGCAGTGTCTCTTGACAAGCGATTGCCACTCTTCAGCTCTTGAAACCTCAATCAGTGAGAGTTCATGAAGCCTGAAATGCAACCTGAACGTCAAATGCACATCCACTGAGGAGTGGGATGCAGCTTACATCAAATGGGTGCACGAGAGAACGAGAGAGAGAGAGAGAGAGAGAGAGAGAGGACAGTCTTGTATTAAAGATTACAAGTTGCAGCTCTACAAATAACCATCTATAGCAGAGTTTTCATCTGTTTGCTCATGCTGAAATTGTGCGTGAGAGAGAGAGAGAGAGAGAGAGAGAGAGAGAGAGAGAGAGATCATATTAATGTCTCCAAGGGGAATGCATGGGGTTTTCTAACAAAAGGTAGTGTATCTGAGGTGAACGTGTTTGAGCCTGTGCCCAAGATCTAACCTAACGGTGAGCCATCTCATGTCGCACTCCTCACATGGTGATGGCATTGGACTGCGTCACATGTTTGGGTTTGTTCTCAGTAAAAATAGCATGTGATTCAGAGTCGGGATCGGTTGGACTGACCAAATCTTTTAAGACATCAATCTTTGAATTAGGTTTTAGGCACTAATTTTGTTTAGATGGCAAGAATCTTGTCCTTTGCTCTTTGTCTATACTACTGTAGCGCCCAATTTCTATTAGAGCTGACTCAGAGATGTGCGAAGGGCGAGAGATAGATGCTCATGTATTAGTCTAGATGTTGGTATTGTAAGGAATTCAGCAAGAGATATGCCATGTGGGCAGAGAAAAAAGCTGCCAGAGCGGTTGATCTGAGAGAGAAGGTGGAGCTGCCTCATGGGCAGCATGCACATTGCCATATGGGCAAGAGGAGCAGGGCACCTGGTTGGATGGAAGGGCTGCCTAGGAGCTACATAGGGCCCTGGAAGAGGGCTGAGGTTCAGGCAGCAGCAGGCCCTGCAAGGGCAGCATATAGGGCAGCCAACATGGGCTGCCATGGCCATGATATAGGCCCTACAGGTGGCGGCAGCAAGGATTGCTAGTTGGCCGTCTGCAGCAACAGGTTGGGCCAGTCAGTGCCTGCCACATGGTACTGGGGCTACTCGGCCAGCTCAGTCTGCTGGCTGGCCAGTTCATAGGGCATTTCCAGAAGCCCTGTAAATAGGGCCCCATTGTTTGGGTTCCATTCAGTCTTTGGTGCCTCAGATCTGGGCTGCAATTCCAGCAGCAGGGAGGTCCAGGGATCCAATGAGAGGCCAGAGCAGCAAGGAGGCCAGGAGTCAGGCTAATCTTGTTGCCTGACACGTGGGCTTCATCCAGGGCAGCAGAGATGTCAAGGAAAGAGTTAACAGTCTCTCACTGTTCGCTGCATCCAGAGCAGCAATGAGACCTTTTTTCTGTGGCATCTACTCAGCCCTCTAAAGCTCCATAGGAGCACACAGGCTGATAGGGTTTTGAGGTGCCAGGAGGAGGTAGGAGAACAGTTTTGTTGTGCCACGGGTCCACATCTATGCGGCACCATATCTGCCAGATGGCGGCACACTGATCTTTCCTTCGTATGAGTTTTTGCCCATCTATTGGAGAAATCTATTTTATTGTTTCTAGTTTTTGTGCATGCTTCAATGACTCTCTCTCTCTCTCTCTCTCTCTCTCTCTCTCTCTCTCTACATTTACTTGTGTGTGCACAAGGAAAAGGAGCGAGATTTGAATTAAACACTGCATTTCCTAGGCTATGTTTCTACACAATCTTCACTCTGCGGGAGTGACCTCCTTCTTTGTGTTTTTTAACATGTATCAGAGCTCTGAGGTAGAACCACAAGCGCAAGAAGCTTGGAGGTGAGAACCTTTGGAAGGAGATCTCAGTTTAAGTCCGTGGAAATCCATTCGTACGTCTGAAGGACAAGGTCAGTAGACCACAACAGTCCATCAATTTCGGAAGTTGATCTTGAAAGTTGAGATGGATCTACAGCTAATCTTTAGTGGTCTTTAGTTTTGTTATGTGAGATGTGCAAGCCACCCAACACAACTCTTGATGCAGCTATGCAATTAGCTGGTATCCATGAGCAAAAACATACAATGGTTTCCCCAAAGCCAGCAATCAAGTATCCTACTTCTTAGACTTTTTTTGTTGCTACATCTACGCCATTTAACCCTTAACCCTCCATGCTCTTATGCTGATAGATCCCAACCCATGTGTTAGTTTCCGCTTACAAAACACTTTTATAACCTATGTACATTGTAGTCTAGGACTTTGGGTTTCATTTTGTACGGGATTAAAAGAGGTTCACACAATCTTATTCTAGAGAGTTTTGAGCGTACAAGATGGTGCTTGCACTCCTATAATTGTCATGACGATCAACATGGGCATAAGTATCTAAAAAATGCCCACTGTCAGACAATTTATCTGGTACATGCTGTATTGATATTGAAGAGACTGATAATACATGAAGTGACACTTGTGTAGAGGATATTTATTCTCCTAGAAAGTAATGTTTTCAATAGAATCACAGGGCCTAAGAAGAGAATGCTTGTGCAAAAATCCACAAAGTTATTGGACCAAGGCATTGCATAAATAACAAAAGTAAGTCCATGTCGTTCAAATTGAATGCTTTGGAAATTAGCATTGCCCATTGAGGAATTGATTTTGCAATGGTCATTTTTTGTTTTATAAAACATTATTGATTATTAATCACGTTTAGAAAGTGTCCTTGTAGGATACTTTTCAATTGCATGACCAGGTGAAGCTGTTAAACATTTGAAGGAAGACCATAGCTACTTGTGTGAATAAGGTGCATGATGAGCCGATTAGTATTGCATATGCTTTATTGCGTGTACTGGAGGTTTGTAGCCTAAATTATGGACTTTCAAATCCTCATGATGAGGAATTTGAATTCGTTGTCCTAAGAATGGAGATAGGTTTCTTGGCCATTGGGTCTCTTCTTAAGAATTGTTTGCTATATGCCAGAATTTATAAGGGAAAATATATGAAAACCCAAAAAAACTTGTCTTCAAATATCTTCTTTTCCACCCTTCAATTTCAACATGGAACACAAGGCCAACCCAAAGCCAAAATGTATCTTCAGATAACCAATCATGAGTATTGAACTTGGCATCCAGTGCAGGGGAAGTGTGAACAATTCTGGCTAGGTAAATGTCTTCCTTTTTTCCCCCATAAATTTACAAATCTTGTATAAGAGTGGATAAAGCCACCCTTTTTAACACAAGCAAAAGGGCAAGCAAAAGGGTGGACAACCAAATCCCTGCAAGGCGGGTAAAAGGGCAAAAAAAAGGGGCAGGTAAGCCACCTCCAAAAAGAGTAATAAAAAGAGCTGGCCAACCACCCTCTAGAAGGGCGAAGAAAAAGGTTCACATTGCAACAAGCTAGATATCCAGCTTGTATTAATGCTTTTCTTCTTAGTATGGGTTCCCTAATGATAATGATACATGGTGAAGCTGCATCCTTTGGCATTCCAATAATCTCTACAATCAGCATTTGCTTTACTAATTGAGGGCTCCACTAAGTTAGATTCTGCAATCTTTCACATGGGGGAGGCACGCCTTCCCGATCGATCCAGTTTCGCCAGCACACATGATTGATGGTCAGCAGGTCTTGCTGACAGAGATGTATGACGCTTCTCCACCCTCTCGGGTACGCCCGATGTCCTTGCCAGAGGACAGTGTTTGGGAGATGGTGTCTAGTATCACGGCCTGCAACATCTGTGTCGCGCAGTGCAGCCAGGTGATGGGCGGACAGCAGGTCCCTCCGGCAGCTACCCTAGTCGCCATTTGGCATGACATCATCTTTACTTTGTGTGCCATTTGGGAGTGCGGTACCCCAGGTTCGAGAGTGACTACTGAAAGGCGGGAGCGTTTCTGCAAGGCCCGGCATGCAGGAATCTTTTACACCCTTTCCGCGGGAAATATCCACTAGATGTATAGATCACCACCTTGGTTGTTAGCTCTTGTTTTGGAGAACCCTTAGGCAGTGAGCTGGTTCTCCTATACAGGCTGGTATTCTTTGACAGCCAGGTTTTTTCCTCTTTTGTATTTACCATCTTTAGCTTCCTCGGTAACTGATTTGTATGGTGCTTTTTCAAGCATTAATAGAAGGTTCCTTTTCCTATTAAAAAAAAAGATTCTCCTATCTTTCGAAGAGGGTAAAAGTTTCCAGCTCATGCAGTTCTCGTCAATCAAGGCAATGCCTAATATACAGGTCAGTTTCAAAGAGGCTGTTTCCAAGCCTTTTCACCTAGTTCCAGCATAATCACATGCTCCACAAACCAAGTAGGGGGCTTACCCTGTGGTAAAGCATTGAGAATTCCATCTTTGTAGTTGTCTAAAATCTACACCTTGCTGTGCACTATATTCCCAATTGAACTTACCCTGTGGTAAAGCATTGAGAATCCCATCTTTGTAGTTGTTTAAAACCTTCTACACCTTGCTGTGTACAATATTCCCAATTGGACTTACTCACCCTCAATGGAATTTATTTTCAATAGAAGACACCAGTCCTTCATTATCCTCGTGTCCATTGGATCTCTTGATTTGTAGGGAGTTGGAATGATCCCGCAGCTGGTTTGAAGATGAAATTTTACAAGATTAAGAATTGTAGTTTGTGATTGTATAAGCTTTGTAAAAACTGAAATGGTTTGTTGATCTTATAACTATAGAGTTCTAGAAATAATGTTTCCTTAGGACATGGGTAAGCAAAGAGGTTAATTTTCATAAATGTGATCACTTAAAAGCAGATCTGTATTGATTTCATGAACTAGTAGTAGGTTATTCATGAAAATTGTGCTATCGATGGAATTGGTAGTGTTGTGACAGAAAATCCTCCTTAGTTTCCTCCATTAGAATCAAGAGCTTAGAGGTTGGTGCATCAAAGCAATGATAGAGCTATCGAAAGTTTGACCCATCCATCTGTTGAGTTATTTTCAGGAGGATAGTTGTATTCCGTTCTTTCTCGAGCTAAAATGTTGAATAATATAGAAGCTTTAACAGTTAAACAGACCGTGCTTTTCACAGGTACAAAATTTTTTGTGGTTGCTGAGCCAGGTGCTCAAGGGCTGGAATCTTTGCTCAAAAGCATATATGACCTGTATGTGGATTATGTACTCAAAAATCCGTTTTATGAAGTGGAAATGCCAATAAGATGCGAGCTGTTTGAGCTGAACTTAACTCCAGTCATACGGAAAGAGAGAATTATCACAGGCGGAAAATAACAGGATTTATGTGCCTAGGAGCAGCAGTTTGATGTGCACTGGTTGTCAGGCTTGTCTGTCTTGGTTATCTCAGCTCTATGCTTGCATCTCTATTTCTATGATGGCATTTGGCCTTGCTTGAGTATCAACAGCGAAACTTATAGTTCTTGAGTAACAGCAGCTTGGATTTTGTTTCAGTTGTGATTTTTGCAGAGTTGACTTTGTTGGATTCAAAGATGAGATTAAATCTTTCTGTGGAGCTTCATGACAATTTTATTTTGTAGATACATGTAATCTTGATTCTCAAGTTGTGTGTTGTTATGACTTCGTTTGGCGCTCTCTACATGGCCGTCCTCTTTAGTGGGAATGCATCATTTTTGTACAAGGGTGGATGTATGCATGTGTGCATTCGTTTTTTTGGGGGAGGGTTTCCGAGAGTGTGTATGTGGGGCATGGACACCTTGTGGATCAGCTTGTGTGATTGGGTATATCTCCAAAGCTTGCAGTTTGTATGCTTTTACATGCATGTGCACATGAGAGAGAGAGAGAGAGAGAGAGAGAGAGAGAGTGGAGACCGGGGGGGGGGGGGGGGGGGGGTAGGAGGAGGGAGGAGTAGCATGGCAGCGGGGGAAGAGGGAATGGAGAGGAAGATGGGAAATATAGAGGGGGAGGCAGAAGTGGGACAGAAAGTGTTAATTGTGCTTGCTGGAGTGGTTTTACGTGTCCAATATAGTACATACTGGCGTTAGGGATTGCAACGCATCCTATTCCATTAAGACATCACCAAAATTTAAGCTTGCATGTGTAGGTGGTGGAGTTTAAATGTCTCGAGCCAAAAAGGTACAAACATTGAAATTTCCTCAAATGGAGGGATGTATGTCTTAGAATGCACTAATGATGATTGGTAATGATTGATTAAGCATCTCCATTAAATAAACTTGACAAAATTGTATAAAATTTTCATAATCAATTCTTTGTTAAAAAGACCTCATAATAAAAATTCTTTGAAATGTCTCTCCGTAAAGATTGAAGTTCATGTAGCAGTCACGCACAACAACCTTGAGAACTTAGAAGATCTTGAGGACGAGAGATTGTAGAAAGAAACGTGAGAAGATATGATGTATGCTCTTAAAGACAAATTTTCAAGATGTGATATTTAAAGTTTTATTTGGTGTCATTGATTCAAAGTTTATGCTTGGACCTCAAATAATAAATGATATGAAGAAGGGCCTAGGCATAACCCATGAAAAACTTGTCTATACACTTCAATGGTGTGAACATTAGATAAAAAAACTTATATAAACACACATAGGAGATTTTAGAATTCTCTTTGCTCCCTTATGTCTACGTCTTCAGAGTACTAAGGTGGAGTAAATGAAATCTCTTATAAAGTGAAAAGCAAGCTAAAGTGGGCAATCCATTTTTTCCTCTTTTGTAAAAGACTCCAAAGAATACTTTCTTAAAATCATCTCTTGAGATCCTCTATTACTTTTAATTTTTGCAAAAAAATAAAAATTTTTTTTTCTTACAAATAGGAAATACAGAACTTATGAATTTTTTTTTTGGTCCATAAACATAAAAAATAAGATCCCAAAGTTAGAATATTCAAGAACTAAGCACATAAATACATTGTTTTTTATTGATGTTATTGATCCTTTGTCCTCCAAACTATCCACTAGAAGGTGCATTTTGTGTTAACCTCTTTTTTTAACTTTGTCTTTGCTTCCCTTGTTTTATTTGACCTCCTTGCTCTAATACATAGCTCCCTCTCCTCCATTATAGTTATCACTTTTTCAATTTTGCATGAAATTGAGAATATAAAGTGGACTCTCATACTAGAGTTTGCATTATCAACTCCTTTGCATCATGGCCACATAAAGACAAATGTTTAATCAAGCACTTGTAGGTGCTTCAAAATGAGATTTCGGTAAGCAAAGAGGGGAATCTAGTGTGTCCACATAATAGATTTGAAGTACAATGTACACATTCAAGAGTTTCTTTGGTCTCCTTAACACTTATTGGAAATCAAAGAATGGTTTACATCATGTCCACACCATATTTGAGATACGTTGTAGCACATTCAAGAGTGCTTTGATATCCCTAACACTTCTTGTAAGTCAAAGAGTGGATTAGACCATGTCCAAACCATATATTTGACATATGTCACACATTCAACAATTGCTATGATCTCCTTAACACCATTTGAATTTGCATCTCTTGATACCTTAGTAACACATTTAGACTCCTTAAGGGTTCAATTATTCAACATAAAATTCTCCATTTGTGAATATGATTTAAGAACTTTACATCATCCCTTTGAACCCCAGTGGAGAAGAACATCCACATAAAAATGTACTTTGGACAAAATATTTTTTAAAATAAAAATTGATTATTTACCAATTGAACGCAAAGGTTGCTATCTTGAGTAAGGAGTTGTCTTTGAGCACTAGAGGTTCTCCTTTACTAAAAGGGTCTAAGGGAATACAACTCAATGCACATGATGAGCTCCAAGGATGCTAGGCAACAAGTCCTCTCACTCTTGTATCCAAGAATCCAAGCTGACTAACTAAATCATTGAATAACCAAATGCCTTTGAGCCAACACATTGCATTATACACTCCCACTCCATCCGTTGCCCAATCTTGTCCATGACATGGCGGAGCGAGATGCTCCACATCATCTATACGCCTTTGAAAAAGTTTTGTGCACCCAAAAATTACGTGAAAAATATTATCAAACCAATACACATTTGAACCATATCCAAATGAAAATGACAAATATAAAATAGTGTACCTCAATACAAAGTAGTCTACCTAAACTCTTTATAGGTGCCCCACAACAAAATCATTTGTCATCCTTATAGAACCTTGAATCATTTAGTAATGGAATGGAAGGAATGCACATATAAATCCCAATCTTTTAGTGCATGAAATGAAAACAAAACTCCAAAGATGCTACAAAATGCGGTAAGAGCTAGATAGATGTTTCATGTCCACCTTGCCTTACTAGTCCTTATTACCATTGTATGTTCCATGTTCGCCTTGCCTTACTAGCCCTCAACATTTGTATAAGACTCTTCCTTTGCATTGTCTTGCATGCAGTTGTTGCTTAAGAGTCTATTGACCCACTTTTATAGATGAGCGGTGTGTCTATTGACCCACTTTCAATGATCCACTTTCTATGGAAGAAGAGGTATGAAAGCTATGACAATAGATGTAATTGCACATGGCAGGTGAGTGAAAAAGGGAGAGTGGCATGTGGAGTGAGAGTAGTATATAGAGAAAATCTTAGATTCTTCTTGCGCATGCTATGATGGAATGGGGCATTGCATGTATGAGTGGGTGAAATTGGGGATAACGTGCTAATAGGATGATGTGCTGACATGTGTGAAAAAGTAGAGGAAGCAAAGTGTGATGAGATAGGGAGTGCAACACTCACGTAGGGTGGGGTGGAATAGAGGGATGGGGAGATGGAAAAGAGGGGTGATTGTGAAGCATATACTTGAGCAAGGGATATTGAGGATATATCTCAACATTATGTTTTATATTGTGAATATGCACTAACACATAAGAGTGCTAAATTAAATACATTCATTCTATAGAACTAATATAGTGTATAGTTAGTCATTTAAGGTGTGCTCTCTAGCTGTGTCCTCTCTCCTCATCTCCACTCTTCTTTCATATTTTGTCATGGTATTAGAGCCTCTTATGACTTCTATTTTGAGGCATTGTGATGTTCCTGTGAGGTATTGAGTCTCTTATGAGAGCAAGAGACATTTTTAGTGTCTTCTGTGAAGGATTGTTTAATGTAAGATTCACTGTGAGTAATTGTGTTCTTGTTTGGGCTCTTGTGGCCAACCAAATTCTTCACAAAATCCTCTAGATATTTGTAATCATTTTCTACTCCAAACATCAAATTATGCATGCACTAAATTCTACTCTATAGTCCCCTATAGTAGCAAACTACAACGAGCAATAAATAAAGTAAGCATATGAGCAAGGTAGCCTTCAACATCAAGCACCTAAGCTATAGCAACAAAGAAAAGTAGAAAATTTAGTGTTAGTAAGTGCACTTAATAGAATAGCGATGCTACAACAACAAATACATGCAAACAACCAACCAACAAAATTTATCCATTGATAATCAAAGCACCTACAAGCAATAACGGTAGTCCAGCACACCTAGTACCAATAACTAAGTGGCATACTTGAATGATTTGATTGATTCAATAGCAACAACAACAAAGAAGAAAGACATATCGAAGTCAACAATAAAAATAAATATATATGACTGATAGGTATTACGATAGACAGCTCAAAAGCTCTAGTAGCAACACAACCAATGCTCAAACAACTCACACAATTGTACAAAAAAATGCATGTGATGCAAACTAGCAAGCAAGTAGCAACAAATAGGATACAAGAAATATAGCATACAACAATGTGTACCAAGACGGTAGCCACCACCATGAGACAAGAAGCAAGCTAGTAATCCAAGGTAGTAATGTACAAGCAAAGACCAGCATGACCTACAACCACAACTACAACAACAACATTAAAGAAGCTTTTATTTAAAATTTTTTTAAAAAAAAGCCTTTGAACTATAACATAGAAATCATGGACCACTTAGAAGATATAACAACATCCAAAAGTTGCAATGACTATGACGTGATGGAGCAACACATATGACTAAGCATCCTTCATAGTAGTCTTAGCCATAGACAGTTGGAGAAGAAGGCCAGATGGCAGATAGGGTGATAAGGTCACCACAAATAAGGTGACACATGGCAATGTGCCATATCATCTAGTCATGTCATCCTACCACCTTTGCATAGCCACATGGTAGGACAAGTTTAGCACTACCACATCAATGGTAATGCCACCTAGTCATACAATGCCTTGTAGGCACACTTATCCTTGAAGCATTTAACACACCTTGCCATGTCACACATGTACTCCACTAGCATAGTGTTTCACAAGCACACACTTTGCATGTACAAATGAATTTCCACATCATCATTTGGACTTTTTGGACAAATTTTCATAACTTTTAATCTTAGAAGGATTTGTAAGTGGTCCAAAAGAATCAAGAAATGAAATGATTTGCTACTTTTCATTGTTGCTATGAAGGATAATGTAGCATAAATTAGCATTTTGCTAGAGGAGATCAATTCCACAAAGGCAAGTGAGCACTTGTTTGAACTAATCTGACTAGTCTAGTTCATATTGGTGTCAATCCTTCTCACATGCACTCAGCATATATCCTAAAACCTGAGTACCTATAGGAAAATGAGAAAAATTCACAAGTATACATAGATTTTGGCAAAGTATTAGTGGATAAATCTTGCAATACACACGTCTTCATTTTAAAGCCTTATTGGCTATTTTTTGGGAATATTGTGCACATGTTTACCCTTGTGAAGCCATTTAGGCATCATATCAAACCTCACAACAAGTTTGCATTAGATTTGAGTTTCTATCTTCACTATCAAATTATAACTTGCAAAGGTAGCATTTTCATAGTATTGTAGCTTTTCTTACATCATGTCTACATTGATAGCCTCAATCTTGAGGGATCTACTAATCAAGACAACACCAACTATGGAACATAGAAGTATCAGATTGAGAACTTTCTTATTCTATAATAAAAATGGGAGGATAGAGATGGGTCTACTCCTAGATCATCTAGCAATCCCACAATGGATCTTGCCATTTCCCAAACATAGGCAGAATGGAATAAGAAAAAAAGTATGCTTACCACTTGACCAAGAAGAATGTTCAAGGTATCATACTTGGAAAAAGAAAAATGATTAAAACATCCAAGGCATCATGGGATATGTTTTCCACTCATTATGAGTCCAAGAATACTTACAAGATTTTAGCACTCAAAAACTAGATTATCAAAATTTCCAATATTTATGAATGTGTATTCCAAGTCAAACATATCAATGATCAAATTATAGATGTAGGAGAGACTATGAAGTTAGCAAAGGTATCCCAAGTCATCCTTAATGGACTTAGTGAAGGATATGACATCTAGTTTAGAGTATTTCCATATAAAGGTAAATTCCATCACTTGAAGAAGTACAATGAAGAAGTACAATTAATTTGACTCAGTGAGAAGCTCAGAACACAATCCATTCAAGTAAGGAAAGGTCAAGCAAATGAGCAAGCATTTGTAGCCTCCAACTGAGGTAGAGGAAAGGTAGATCATCATATCAAATAAGTGATATTTAGCATTGGCATCCATGTCAATAGCATAATAAGACTCGTAGAAGCAATCAACATCAACGTTCAAGACATAACTATCAAAATAGAGGTAAGTTTTCAAATAGAGGAAACTTTCAAGGAAGAGGTATTTCATATAGCAACATGTCAAATATACAATGTAATTCCTATCACAAGATGAGGAGATGGGAGATGAAAGAGACATAATAATCTCTCTGAGCTTTTCATGCATGCACCTACAAGTATTTTTTAAAACTTTTGTGGCATTTTGAGATATTCTTTGGTTCTTTGTAATGATGTGTCACCATCCGACCATATGATATCCACGTGTACTAACTTGACAATTGGCAGCTCCGCTTGCTTATCATGAAAGGGGAATGGCAACATGGGCCCAAAATAAGGCCTAAGGCAAAAGACAGTAATTGGATATTTGAACTTCTTGTCCTACGATGTGCTCAGGACAAACAAGCCATCATAAAACCTCTTAACAATCTAGTATAGGCCAAACTTTAACATTTTTGTTTGAGGTCCAATTCAAGAATGGAATAGTAACACTGCATCCTTTTCTTTGAAGATCCAAATTTTGCATGGTAGTCGACCACTTCTTCCTATGGCATTTTACCATGTCAGAGAGATAAGAGGCAATGTACCGACTGTTGCCCAATTTCGAGAGCTGATCCATATGGTCGGAAAGGGACGCTCCAAGGCTTAGGTATTTGAAGACGATAATCCTATGACTTGGAACTAAAAACTCCATGGGGACTACCATTTCAATCCCATATACCATCTTGAAAGGGGTGATCTCAATCTTGATATTAAATGCTATCCTAAAGGCCCATAAGGCTTAATATAGCTTATGGTCCCAAACGGTCTAGTTCTCATTAACCAACTACTACATCACCATTTGCATGACTTTATTTGATGACTGCTTGGCCATTGGCCTAAGCAAGGTATACAATGGACTTCTTATGGGATAATCGTTTGCCACTTCATGAGCAATTTGATAACATCATTGATAAAATGGCCACATTAATCATTAACTAACATTGATGGGGCATCCAAACCTAGTGATGATCATTTCATAGAAGAATTTGGATAGAGAGACCATTGAGTTGTCATGTGTTGCTTTTGCCATTTAGTGCAATAATCTATTTTGCCACAGGAATGTACCTATTTCTAAATGGATGAACAATTGGCTTGAAGGGTCTCACAAATTCTAAGCCCCCTTTTTTGAATGGTTCAAGGGGCAAAATTGGATTGTGTGGCATCCAATGCTAGATGGTCAATTGTCCCAACCTTTGGCAAGCATTACATTGCTTGGCATATGCGTTGAAATATCCAGCCACTATTGGCCACCATAGACCAACTTGGAGCACCTTCCAACTCATCACTCTCTGACAAAGGCCCCCCAAATAATCCTTGATGAACCTCGCTCAGAATTGCAAAAAATTGGTCATGTAGGGGAACACATCAATGAAGCATTGTGTCGAGGTAGACGTGATAGAGGATGCCTAAAAATTTTGACTATGAAAAGAAATTTTCTTGCACCACTTGTCTCAAGACAAGTGCGTTCCAAGAACACTAGTGTCAATGAAAAGGAACACATCATCGTACCAAGTAGGCATGAACATTGGAACATTGTCTAACATAGCTACCTTGACCTCAATTAGGCTAGCATTTGGGAGGTCATCCACAAACAAATCAGGCCTTTTGCCACTCTCCAATTGGAAAATATAATCAACAATCACATACATTGAACCCAATGTATGAAATTTATAAAAATCAAAATTCATGTAGCAACAACATCTAGTGAGCTAACTTATCTATAATATATGGTTTGTTGATTTGTAGAACATTGTCAAATGGTCTACATGAAACATGAACATGTCGCTAAGAAGATAATGCTAGAACTAGTTCACAACATAGATCATGCTGAGGGACTCTTTCACGATCATGTAGTAGTCCTCTTGGCCTTGGACAACTAGAGACTTGCCTAATAAAGTGGCTAGTACCACTATTTCTTCTTTTGCCAATGTTCATCCATGTCTTGTAATGATGCCACGAATTCAAATGTATCTTGCTATTCAAACTAGGGCTAACATCCACTGGCCTAGGGTGGTGGGGTAAACATAACTACCTATATAAAGTGAAGGTAGTATGGCCTTAAATTTTTGTAAGGACTGGTCTCCAACAAGAGGTCAAACGACACTCAACCAAGAGTCAAACATACCAATGGTCAAATGAACTAGGCTTGTAACATTTATTTGATATGAATGCAAGTGGAGGTAGAGGGATATGGATTGGGCTATTGGTGAGCAAATACCACATCAAGTGGATGATTAGTCAGTGCTCTTCTACAAGGTTATGAGAGTAGGGCATGGATGCCTTTGTGGACATATGCCATATCTAGACCACTTAAAGAATATAGACATTTAACACATCAAAGTAAATGAATACCATCTAAATTGTGACTCACCCATATGAGGGAATGTGACTTGTATGAGGGTCTAGATACCATCGTAAAGCCACAAAACATAGATTGATGGGTACTAATCACAAAAAAATTAAACATTTAAAAAACTAATATGGAAATAGGTATATGATATTACAATAAAGGAGAGGCAAGAACATGCCTAAAGATTATATTCAATGAACAACTCATCTCTTAAAGCTGTATTTTTTGTTCTAGTTGTTACGATGTATCCAATGTCATCCAATGTTATACCTATTTCACCTTGCTTCCATGGTTGAAGCATAAAACATATAACCAACATTCAATCTTCTTTTTTATAAAATATTTGGAGCTATTCATGCAACTAACAACACTAGAATTTTCAACATCTCCTACAATCATCTCTCTCTATACTTGGTTGTAATGGGGTTCCACAAATGTTTTTTCTCTCATTCATGGCTTTCCTTACACTAAGTCTTTCCTTCTAGAGAAGACAAATTGTGTTTCGTAATATGGAGACAATTGCATTTTTGAATGGATAAACAATCCTTTTCCTACATGTAGAATTGTAGAGTCTTCTACTAGTGAGTATTATGTCCATTGAACTTAAAGTGCCCTTTGATGGGTATTGAAATATTAAGGGGATATATTTTTTACTAGCTTGATTTGATAGGTTAAAGTGCAATATGCTTAACTGTACTCACTTGTAGTTCTGGATAACTTGCCACCAAAATGAACATCAAAGACCAAGGCATCCCAATCTTATCCTTGTATTCCTACAACCGGAGATGGGGTCCTAGATCTCATAAACGGTCTTATCCAAGTATCCCAAGATTCAACCTGCCACCCAAAAAACCCAATCCAAGTGTATGGTTGCATCCTGCATTCTCCTTGTACTTCCTCTGAGATGATGGACTAACTACAAGAGTCTGTGATCATCTAGAAGGTTTTTGAAGCTTTCAAGAAAAATATGGAAATATATTGGAAAAGAAAAGCTAAGCTATGTACAAGCCCATGAGATGCTTCACATCTTTTGGAACTCTCATAAAGTGACACAAATAGGTCTTCTTTTGATCCATATCATGAGACCAAGATACTTTTCTCGATTCTTCAGGCACTTTCTTCTATGATCTGCTAACTTTGATCGTTCTTTGGGCCTGTAGCTCTCTATGGTGCTTAAGAGCACTATTGATTTCATTTGCATGTCAAAACACTCAGATATTATTAATAGCAGACACCCTAATGGTGCTTAAGTGCACTATTGATTTGATGTGCATGTTAAAACACTCAAATATTATTAATAATAGACACCCTAAATGTTTTATTAATAACAGACACCCTAAATGTTTTAGAAAATCAAACTATACATATAAAATACCCTGGTACCTCGTTCACTTGAGGTCGTTGCCCTTTGTCATCGACTCTTGAGGTTTGCACATACACTACATACCCCCATTCTCACTTTTTTGGGGATCTTCACATTATTGAAGAAGTTCTTCCACAATCTATCAAAATGACTATAGCTTTAGCAAACTGTTCATAGCCCTCTGACATCTCCTCCTTGTAGAGTGTGAAAACCTCAAATCTTGTGTAATGATCCATCTAATATAGTTTTTTTGTTATGGGATGCACTTTTGCATTCAAAGCAAAAGAGCTTTCCATCCATGATAGCTATGGCCATACGTCCAAGAGGCCCAATCAGACGTGGATTGCTAAAAACTTTGTCCTCTCTGGTACATGAGCAAGCCTTGCATTCCCCAAGCTATGAATGTTTTTAAAGGTTGATCTATAAATTTGCATACTCCGTAAATGATACTCCACTTGCTTATTTTTCACGGGGGTGATTGCTACATTCAAGTAATAATCTTGTTCCTCACGATTCAAACCAAAGTATTGTGTCTTGACAGCTTTTAACTTTCAAACAATTTTGAACACAACAAGTAGTAGTTCATGTATCCTTTAACTGAGCCTCAGATGTCAAGAATTCCGTTCTTCTCCTACCGTAACTCGTGAATCTTTTGTCAATGTGCATCCTTCCATTTTTTCTTTGGTTCTTTAGAGGGGTAGATGCACTTTGTTCAACTTGTGAAGGCGAAGGAACAACTGGGACTAGAGCTATCATAGGCAACAACTGTGCATACATATCTTGCGTGGTAGTCGAATGAACTTTAGGTGGGCACTGGTGACTCTGGAACTGTTGCAATCCTTCTTTAGGTTCAATCCTTGTTGAAGACTTTGGCTCATATGAGGACACTGAAAGATTCGTTTGCTTACCAACATATTCAAATGAGGAGACAGACACACTCTCATGACCACATTTTGGGTTGTATGAGGAGACTAAAGGTTCATGAGGGATGATGAAGCTTGTATTTTGAGATGACTTCGAGGAGCTTAGAACATAGCTTGAGACTAAGACAGACATGTTGTAGATCATGCACAAACACAATAAGGAAATGCCTAAACAAAAGCCTGACACTGTATATAGACAAATGTCATCCAAGTTTATGTAAACCCTAAAACCTAAACAAATCCTAAGTCTTGGAACCATGAACCAACGCTAAAAAAATGGAACCAGAAAAGGATTAAAATGATGAAAAAAATTATTTTTAGGTCCATATTTTGGAAAATACATATTTTAGAAGGTAAAGCCTTGGACATGAAAAAGTTATCCACTTTGAGCCCAAAATCCAAAATACATATTTTAGAAGGTAAAACTATGGACATGAAAAGTTATCCATTTTGAGCTCAAAAATAAAAATGTCTTTTTTATAAAAAAATTGACTACTTTCTCATTTTCTTAAACCTTGGACTTCAAAAGCCTATCGGTCCTTTAGTGTTTTGAAAGTTAGAGGTGGCAGAAAAGTTACCATAGGGAAAACTGTGGCTTGTGGCAGCCAAGTGTTCCTAATGACGTTGCTTTTTTATCCTTTGATGTTGGCTCTTCCTATCATTGAAAAGCAAAATTTGCCAAGTGTTGGATTGTTCACCAACCAATAGGGAACGTAAGATGGGTTTAGACTGTCGTGAGAGAGAGGTTAATTTTACCCTACTGATGACAGCAGTGCTGCAATAATAATCCACCTTACCACGAGAGGAACCATTGTTTCAAATAATTGGTCATTGCGCTTGGTTGAAAAGCTAATGGTGTGAAGCTACCATGTGTAGGATTATGAATGAATGCCTCTAAGTTAGAATCAATGGTAGAAGTGGTGCTCTCTACATCCCTGATTGTTACCTGATAGTAGGGATGTTGTACATCCCCGAGAGCATGTGTCAAGAGCCTCCCTTGAGGTGGCTGAAGGAGCTACCTCATGGAATCTAAATTGCAATTCCAGATGATCGGGGAGATTAATCCCTTGCAAACGATTTAAATATGTAGCCATGTATTGTAAGTGGCAAAGTAGCCTTACGACTATGCTCCACTGATATAAATGGCAATTCCAGATGATTGGGGAGATTAATCCCTTGCAGATGACTTAAATATGTAGCCAGGTATTGTAAGTGGTAGAGTTGCCTTGCTACTACGATCCACTAACATTTAGCCTACCGTTGCGTCTGTTTGTCCTCTCCTCTCCATGCCCCCCTGTCCGCCATCTCCTCATGAATCTCTCTTAGGTGGGATTTCCTGCTTCCTCGTGCTTCTCTCACATGCACACCCCCCCTTGCTTGCATGTGAACCTCTCTTTCCCTCTCACGCATGTGCACCCACCCGCTCTTCCTCTAAAAGCTAAAAAAGAAAGAGAGGAGAACAAGAAGCTTAGAGAGAGAAAAAGAAAAGGAATAAAGAACAAGAAGAGAGAGAATGAGAAAGAAGAAGAAATGACCATTGCTTAAACCTACTACACCCTTCTCAAAGTAGGGCGGGCCCTCCACCTTGTTTCATTAAGAAAATGAAAGAATGTACCATCATAGCAATGGGTCTTTTAATTCCTTTGTTCACAAGAGTTTGCTTTTATGCCCCACTTATTATTAATTTGCTTGTTTCCAAAATTGCATTCTTTACAAATTATGTGTAAATTTTGAGCTTAGGTAACTATCCTTTTTTACATGTGAAGATTCTAAATTGACATGATCATTTTTTTTAATGCCATAGTTTTAAAAGTAGCATTGGGTGGTAATATTCTAATAATGCAAGCACGCTAGATAATGAAGTTTTTGGATGAATTATTTCATTTGGTTGACTTTATTGATTGTTATTTCATGGTGAGTACGATGTTTGTTATTTTTATGTCAACAAATTCAATTGATTTAATTTCATAGTTTAAGGACTATGTAGAGTGCTACAAACACATCCCTTTGCTTTTCTACAACTTTTTACTATAATCATTCAACGAATCATAACATCTTGAACCTTTTGTCTAATCAAAGGATAATATTTGCTTCACACACACTCACACACACGCTCTTTCATAACCTTAATTTCTTTTGCCCCTTAAAGTTGCACTTGGATTCATCTTGTCAGGGGACTCTACATTGAGACCTCTTGGGACATGGAATGAAAATTTTAGATTATGAATTTACAAAGTTGATACCTACATATTTAGAATTATGAATGACATGATTAGCTTATATTGATTTGCTTTACCCAATGCAAGTATGATATGGTGCGTCACCTTTATAATTTCAAAACACTACAATTATAACTTATCAATATTTATTCTATTCACTTTAGCAGTGAATGATACCTTAGTCTCATATATTGTCATTTTAAATTTTACCCCTCAATTATATCTCCAATTGTTGCAATAATCACCAAGTTCACAGCAATCTCAGTGAACGATGTTTCCAATTTGTTCATCTCATCAGCACTAGAGGTCTATAAGTAATTGTATTTGGTTGGCAACCCGCACCAATCATGGTTTCAAAGAGATTCAGGGCTTCCACAGTTTTCCCTTCCATCTCCCTTTAGGATTTTTACAATTGTATCTCATTTTACAATGACCCCCCACATTGGGCAACTTATCCTAGCAACTCACACTTCATCAATTCTCATTGTTATCATCATCTTTATTATGAAAAAATGCAAAGGTTGCTATTTATAAAATTTAAGATCATAGCATCTCTACACAAAGATTTTATCATTAGTTTAGCCACATGCTAGAGTCTAGGTAGAGAATTATACACAAAATTTGGGAGCATTCTATGCCAGCTCAATAGTCGCAAGAGTTCTAGCAAGTGTAATGTGGTCACTCTAGGACGTTGTTTTTCTTGTGTTCTAATCACATGTGTGTGAGAATTATAGCCGTCAGCAAATACTGAATGACCACGGAGAATTGGACACAACATCTGCTGTCTCGTGATTAAAATTTCATTCCTTCGTGATAAGAATAGGCACATTGGAGTCTTAAATCAAACCTTATATTTGTAGAGCCATACATATATGTACCATGATATTATCAAATTACGATCGATTGCAATCCTCTTTCGATCAGGGATAAATTCTTCTCAAAAGATGAAGGCCTCAAGGACCTAAATGAAGTACCTTCCTTGTCTACTAAAATTTTCATCCATTCTGCAAAGGGTCAAGGTGCTATCCACTATTGAAGTCACAAGAAAGGTTGTCATGCTCGTGCCCTTGGCAAGCTGATATTCTATTGTTTTCTCCTACTCACCGCAATCAGAAAGTTAAGAATCCTATTTTTGAACTAGATCAAAGGCCATGCAATGAAGAATACTTAACCAAAATGAATGATACGTTGCCTTGTAAGTTGATAAAGAGAGCCTATGTGGAAACACCACCCTCAATCAGCTCTCTCTGCCATCTTAAACCTTGCTCTTCAAAGAGTAGTGTGTTGTGGGGGTCAATGTGAACCCTCCTATGATACAGTTTAGATAGTTTGTCATGGAAAGAGGAAGTTCATGGATTTGAACTCCATATGGTCTTCTATGTTTTTCATGCTGGATCAATTGGACAATGTAGAAACGGTTGCAAGTGTAAAAAGAGTGGCATCAGGATTGAGAATTAGTCCTCCAAATACTACGTCTTTAGTCACATCAAAGTAGGTGGAGGTAGATCTTATCTTCTATACTATAGGGAGTTGAGCTGGGTAAGAAGTGAATCCCTTCTATCCTAACCCCTAAAAGTTGAAAATACAAAATTGTCTATACATGTGAAGATGTTAGTGCTAATATGGTTGATTCTACACAAAGCAATATGGAACAGCTCAAGAAACCTCACAATTGAGAAATTGATGGAAAACACAAAAAATTCCCAAGAAGTGCTCTAAAATGGAAGGCCCCTTTACTAGGTGATGAATGCATATTCACAAGATGAATTGACAAAATTCATGGATTATGCTTGATGGTCCTCCAGGAATGGATTTGTTTTCATTAATAATAGTACTAATCCAAAAGCTACTTCCATCTTCTTGTTTCACAAGAAAAAATCAAAATAAGGGAGAACATAACAAGAGCGCATATATGCACAAAAGCACTGGCTTCGGCTTATGAGGCTTATGAGGCTCTAGGCATCAACAATCCAGTTGAAAGAAACACCTAAAAATTTCCTTGAGCTTTGTAGTTGAGCCACGTTTAATAAGAGCACTAGACAAATTATTGGCTTGATATATTTAAATATATGACAATATGCTTAGACAAGAAACATAAATGGTCCATTGTCTTATGTGAATTTGATCAATGACTACAACAAATACTATGGGTTTACTCCATCAAAAAAAAAAAGTTGGGATTACTCTATCAAAGAAAATCAAATGTATTTGAGAAGTTTAAGAAAACCCTTTTGCAAGCAAATGCACTTGCAAAGAAACACAATACATATGGAAGTGTTGAAAGATAAAAACTTACACTTGTAACACAAGAACATGCACAATTGTTATAGCTTTTAATGAGAGGATATGGGGACCCCCATATGGACTAGCTATAAAAAGGAACCCAATATTTTGATTTAGTGGCCAAAGTTTGTAGATGATTAATGCATTTAACATACTCCAAGTGATCACCTTGGAAGGATAAAAAATGTTCATTCGTAAGATCTGAAACCTAACATTTCCAAGAATTGTTATTTGTTCCATACTTGTTGACATATTTTTTGAATTCTATTGTGACTTATTTCATTTTCACTCACAACTTTGTTGTTTCAAAGTTGTACCTGCATAACAATGAATTAGAGATTAGTTGTACATGGGAAATTTCAACTAGGCATTGATTTGCCTTGCATTATTTGATAGCAAGTCAATTGATATTCATGTGATTTTAAGAGGTACATTTCAATGTCATTGCAATATAGATTTGAGAGACTATGCTAGCACCAAATAAGTTTCATTGAGATCACCTCACCAAAGTTTTAATATTTGACGACAAAATGAAGTCTATATGTGCAATCTTTCAAGTCATTGATAATATATGGAATGATATCTTAACATATCATATAAGTACCTCTCAATGCCATAGTCTTTGACTTTGTTCTACCGAAGTGACTTCGCTCATAAGGGCATAGGCTAAAGTGCATATGGTTGCGCAAGTGATCATCTCCACCCAAAGGCAAGCATAATATGAAGCTCATTTGCATGGTAGTTCTCAAAAATTAGAAGAGCTTCAACATTGAAGGACACACCTTTGAGAATGCTTTCAACCTTCTTAGTGGTCTAGAAAATGCATCCCTCCTCAAAAGAGGATACAGAGCACACGCACATCTCGCTTTCCATTGGCTTCTACATTAAAGCTTGAAAGACTTTTAAACACCAATATTAGGATTTGAGCTATATAGGCCTAAGCTCATAAGAGTTAAAGTTGATGAAAACAAAAAGGAGAACAAGGCCAAACAATAAAAAACTCAAAAGAAACAATATGTAAGACTTAGGAATCATGATTCTAGGTGCATCCTACAATATTGATATCAGACTACTAGACAATGGCTAGTCATGTTAGAATTGAGTTAAATGTTTCTTGAATTTTGAGAATTAAGGCAACTGTTATCCACACATGGGCAACTACATAAAGGCTCCACAAACTTTGTCAATCCACACAAATGTCTCTGGTTCTCACCTTTAAAATAGACCCTAGCGTTTGTCTAACCGAATTGTCATGAGAATGAACTCCAATCGTGCTAAAAAGTTCACAAAAATAGAAGATGCATAATGGAAGTCATAATATTAGCATCTTGTACACTTGAGAGACTTCTTAAAAACATTGGAGGGTAACACTCATATGCTATCAATAGAGAAACAATCTATTGTCCCCTAAGTTGAATTGAGCCATCTTCAGCTTTATTGTTTTTGCTCAAGAGACTCTTGTAGAGACTAAAACATGCCAAGATAGTCACAAGTAATTCCTTTGGGCAAAATTAGCCTCCTTGTGTTTTACCTATTTAAGGAATAATGTTGTAAACCTATTTATTTGTTTATGATATTTAAATAATATATATCGCCTCATATGCTTACTTGCTTAATTCCAAAAGTGTAAAGTCTAGGATGAATAGCTAGTAACTTTTAGGGAGATCATCTTTTCAACCTCCAAAGGCAAGGCAATGAATGTGCACCTAATCTAACAAAAGAAACCAAAAGAAAATACAATGTAATAAAAGCATTATCAAATACAGAAAAAAATGGGGAGAACTGAAGGCTATGGGTGTAAAAGGAAACACGAACATATGTTACCAAGCTTTTAAAGCAATATTGCCTTATATGAGGGAAAATCAAGGGAAAGCAAGTGGAGGCAATAACACATTTTCTAGCTTCAGATATAAATGTTAACCCTTACTTCATATCAACTTTTCTTGGCTGCTTTTGATTTTTCATAATAAAAAACACATGAAATCTAAACCTTTACTTCAAAAAAATACAAACTAGCTAATAGGTTAGTATATAATTCATCCAAGGTTAATTTCTTGGCAGTTGCGTAAAGGGGAAATGGCTAAAGCAAGGATCTCAGAGCAAGTAGCAAAATCCAATTTATAAGGATCAGCGTTCACCCCAAGGAAAACTACTTGCTTTTAATGGAGTCCAAACTTTTTCATGCCTTTTGAAACCAAAAGAAAAATGTCTTTTGCGCTTTGTTGTCATCATCTTACAGATTTTCCTGAACTAGCTTCGCCTGTCTCTTGTCACCACCAAGCACAAACGTATAAGTAGTGGTTTAATGCGTCACTGATACCGGCTACACCAGAACTAGTATACTAAAGTACTTACAAGAGTTAAAAAGGAGACGGGTGGTGGTGGTGAAGGGGAAAGGAGGAGGGGCGGAGGAGGGAGGGGGAGTTGTTGGGGATGGGATTACCGAGAACTACTAAAAGGAGAACCAGTTGCCAACAAAACATGAAGTGCTTAATGCGATTCCACAGTCTCCCTTTTCCTGCATAAGGTCATGCCATCTCCTATTGGCACCTAAGATCACAATATAACTAAGAAATTATTTTGATATACGATTTAAAAACAAGTTAATCAGCATACGCCAATGATATCCATTACACAAACCAATATCAAAGAAGTAACAAATTGTTTTGAAGAAATGCTTCTCTATTACCCAAGGTACGTAGGTTTCATCTTGCCATGAAGTTCATCCTCAACGTACAGAACAAAATGTATTGGTTCTTTACCAGGGGTACATGCTAAGAGCTTCTCACAAGATCTGGAGGCAAAAAGCAGGCTCAGCCATGACAAACAAGAACAGAAATAATCACGTTTTTTCTTTCTGGTTCTTGAGCCTTGCTTAGCAAGCATGCAGATGCATAAGATGCCATTTTTATTTTCCAATAGGCAAGTTTGTGGAAATCCCCAACTGCTTCTTGTGACTGCTCCCATGTCTTCGCACTTTTCATTCCCAATGCCCATATTTTGCAGCGCCCCCCCCCCCCTCATAACTTCATAGTTGGTGATTTCTGCAGCTCTTCCCTGCTTGCTTCCCCACAACTAGTAGGCACTCGCATTCCTGCTTGCTTTCTCCCCTTCAGCTGTAGCCCTTATCTTTGTAGTTCATACGCTCAACCATATCCTTGCTTGCTGCCATCAACCGTATCCTTGCTCGCTGCCCTCCCACAACATACTGCCAGCCCTTACTCCTTTGAGTCAGTTCAACATTGCATTTGGGGTTGCAGAGAGAGGCCCAGAAGGTCTAACAAGGCATTGCACTTGTTCAACAAGATGAGGAGAGGTACCTTTTAGATCACTCACGGATCAGTGGCCTGCCTCGCACAGTCAGGTCCCCAAATCTTTTTCAGGGAGCAGATTTGAACAGTGCCATCTTGATATTCAAAGGAGTCCCTTAGCTCCCTACTCTAGAGGCAGTAGCTGTCTCATTGCACAGACCACAGTCTCCTTCTATAGAGTTGGCTTGAGAGATCATCGCCAGTCTTACTGGATGGAAGATCTACAGACCTATTTGCACAAGGCCTTAGATGGGGCCTAGATATTTGCCTCCCAATAATTTTCAATGAGTTGACAGGATATTATACATACCCTCATGCCCACTTGGTGCAGGATTCAATGCTTTTCATACGTAGGAGAGACCAGGTGAACCTCCTTCAGGAGAAAGTGGGATCATATTCACCAATAGGGCTTGAGGCCATTTTCGATCCCCAAATTGATTATGACAGCCTCGTTTTTTTTTTGCATCATTTTGTATGAGAGATTTCACAGAAATCTATCATGACTCTATGTACTTGGTACACTTAATTGAAGCTCACTGTTTTAAGGCATATATTTATGCAATGTGAGATTAAGGCATAGATGAGAGCACATGTGTATATAAGTGAAGCAGACATGGACTTCGAAGCAACATAAGCATAAGTATTTGCTTACTCACACATAAGTGGCACACTCACACAGTCTTCATAGTAAGTCTCTTTTAAAAATAAAATAAAAATAAAAGTGTACTGTGTTTCAAAATTTTAAAATTTTCAAACAATTGTGAAGATATTCAGTTATGATATGTGGAGGGCCTATATACGGAGGATCTATAATGCAAATGAGTTTGATGGATCAGAACATTTGATAAGAGCTCATAGTCCAGAGTCTTAAAAATAGAGGTGGAAAATTCTTTTCATACCTAAAGTTACTAAAACTTTATGCGATGTTCGAAGGCAAGGCCTTGCTTATCTGAATAACCCTACTAAGACAACGCTTTATGTCCAGAGTGTGGAGCAGATTTGCTCTTTCTTATTCCTTACGTGGATGTTATGCTTATCACTAGGCCATTTACTCAGCAAATTGCAGCCTTTAAGGATGATTTGACGAAATCTTTTGCTCAGATATGGGTCAGATGATCTATTATCTTGGCGTCTAGTTTTCTCATTTTGAAGGGAGGATTATGATGAGCCAGTCTAAGTATATTGGATAGCTAAGTATATTATGATGAGCCAGTCTAAGTATATTGGACAGCTCTAACATCCTTTTCAGTTTGAGGATTGTAAGCCAGTTTTGACACCTTTGGAACCTGGCTTCCATTTTCCCTCATAGGATGGTAGTGATGCATTTGATGTATCAGCAAGCTATAGGCTGCCTGATTTATTTGTATCTGATATGTAGTATGCCGTTTCCCAATTAAACAGGTTTATGGACAAACCCAATACATAACATTGGCAGGCAATCAAGAGTGTCTTCTGTTGTTTGAAAGGCACACAGCATTTGGGACTTCTCTATGACAAAAAGTCATGAATGATCATGCATGCTTTTATGGACCACTTGGGCTGACTGTTACGACACTGGGACTTCATGCATCTCTTGGTGGTCAGCAAGAAGTAAACCACAGTTGCTACCTCTAGTTGTGAGGCTGAGTACAGGGCATCATTTACAGCTACTGTGGAGTGTGTCTAGCTTCGCAAGCTACTTGCCGACCATGATGTTCATCAGACATCTACTACTACCCTCTATACAGACAGCCAGAGTGCCTTGGCTATTGCGTGCAATCCCGTGTTTCATGTGCGTACCAAGCACACAGAGATTCATTATCAATATGTCAGGGAGCGACTATCGAATAGATACATGCAATTGTCCTATGTTTGACATCGGATAACTTGGTAGATCTCTTCACAAAGGCCCTTCCACGACCCAATTTTGAAGCTTTTTGGCAAGCTTTACAATTGGTACCGTTTGTGAAGTGATATTGCTATCCCTGTACTATCCAGGTTGCTATATTCATCGTGGATGAACATGGAGGGGAGTTTGTTGCCACATTTTTCTCGTATGAGCCTTATAGTCTAGATTTAATCTCTTTAGGACATTACAAGTTTAATATTGTCAGTCATATCTAGGGTTAGGACACAGCCTATGATACGTCATATGTGGCTGTACTTTGTACTTTCATTCAGTCATCATTCCTTCACGTACATTCAAGTTCTTTCTTGCTCCCTTGTCTCCCACTCGACACCATCATCCCGCACTGTAAATGCCAAACAGGACTGCTGACTTGAGGTAACAATCACCAAAAGCAAGAATTCATGCCTCGGAAAATTCCCAAGCCATGAATGAGCATGTGCAATATGTGGCTCTTGAACTACTCTCTAGTCGTCAAAGACTCTAATCTCAATCTCCTCTTTCATGATTTGCTATCTTGTAAGTCCCTAAATTCTTTGTCTCTGTGCAAGTGGGGTCAACACTGTGCTGGCCATGGTCTGATGCAAAACCTCCTTAGGAGAGGTTGGGTCTCTGCCCAATGGCGTGTCCAGACGCGGATCTAATATGCTGGTTGAAAAGGAGGAGTTGCCAGCATGAGATGACTCTTAAAAAGTCTGTCGTACTACATCCAAGGCCCTTTTTTTTTTGGGGCATAGAAAGGAACCTTCTATTAATGCTTGAAAGACTTCATACAAAACAGCAGCCCCGAAGGTGCTGAGTATGGAAAAAACCAACAAAAGGCTGAAAGAAAAACCGGTTCCAGAGAAACCCAACTCACTGCCTAAGGGATCTCTGGTACTGGGGCTAACAGCCAAGTGGGGGGACTATACAACCAACGAATCCTTCGCAGAGTGAAGATGTAGAAGATTCCTGCAGGCCAAGCCTTGCAAAATCGAGCACGCCTCTCAATAGTCACTGTAGAGCATGGAGTCCCACGCTCCCAGGTGGAGCGTAGAGTGTAGATGATATCTTGCCAGATGGCGACCGTGGTAGCCGAGGGTGGAACCGGATGCTCACCCATCATGAGACTGCAAAACAAGCCACCCAGATGTTCCACACAGTGATACTGGCTACCACCTCCCAAACGCTGTCCTCCGGAGGGGAGAGGGGAGCTAGGCTATCAGGAAGGACTGCCTCATGGAGCGCTATCCACTGAATGCTCTGACCCTGTATCCGGTAGGCTGGGGAGATCTCATCAATTTGGAATGCGTGTCCTCCTTCGTCAACCAGGCCACCATTCCCCAAGTGTAGTCCCTTTGAAGACTCTGCATACGGGTCATGATCCTGAGGGCTCCCATCCAGATCCTCGCTGCTCTGCGACAGCTCCAAAGGCAGTGCGGAATCGTCTCCAGGAAACCACCAGAGCAACAATGGCACTGCCCCTCCACTTGCATCTGATCCAACCACGGTCCAATGGGCAAGCCTCCGTGGGCGGCCAGCCTGAAGTAAGATATCTTCCTCGGCCGCAAAATGGACCATAACTGCGTCCAAACCTGGAACGGACATCCGGGGCACTCTATGGGTCACCCAATGCCGCTCCCTTGAGGGGTTCCACCTCGAAGAGTCCCCATCTGAGGCCTCCTGCCAATCCGTGTGGTGTAGGAAAAGAAAGGCATCTCACCCATCTGCTCGGCAAGGCTGCCCCTGGAGGGCCAGAACCACTCTCTCGGATCCCACTGGACCTCCCTCAAAGGTCTACCCTCCCACTGCCAAAGGCGCCATCTAGAGATATCTTGCTCTGAAATACTAGGAGGGTCAATTTGCCACTCCTTCCCCAAACGTCTCACCACTCTGATCATCTGTCAGTGAATCCCATCAAGACTCCCAGCCATCTCAGGGTCTCTCTTAGTGAACCCATGAACTAGGCCTCCAGGTCCTACACGGTAGAAGTCGGGGTGCGTGCTGCCTCGTTGCATCATCATTCTCAAAGGGACACCAGTTCGAGAAAACTGCCCCAACCAAATGCTGTTCCTCCAAACGTGAAGTCCCTCCCACCAAGACTCAGGGATGGCTAGGTTGATCTCTCTCATCCGCTGCCCCGCCCCGTGCAAATGCACTACGGCACCAAGCCTCACCTCTGCCTCCATAGGTAATCTGCTCCATCTGCCAAAAGACCCGACCGGACCATTGTCCCACTGTGCCCAACCAATGTGCATCCGTTGTCCAAGCACACGCCCCTCCTGATCTTGGATCTCTGGGTGCCACGTAAGGGACTGACCTTCGAACTCCTCTCTACATCTGGGCGGAGCATGAATGAGGCCCCCTGCTAGTCTCAGCCAAACTCTGTGAAGGCTCCGCATCAAGGGGGAACCCTTCCCTGTAAGGGGGGCCTCTAAGAAGATCCACCTGTGTGAAGGCTGCCACTGTCCTCCGGTGCGTGGGGTGTTCCTAAGAAGCCCTCTCTGTAGGAGGAGCTTCCAAGGCTCTGCACCTGGGGTGAGGCCGCGAACAACCAACTTGCCCAGAAGGGCTCTGCTTTGCATCTCCGGATCTATGGTACCCAAGCCTCCCAATGCTTGTGGCATGATCACCGTCTACCAAGCGACCTGAGCTCAGTATTCCGCGTACCATCTGATCCTGCCCAAAGGAAGTTCTGAACCAACCGTCGGAGCTGTCCAATGCATCCTCTGTGAAAGCACCAGTAGGAGGCGATATACCAGGCCGTGGCAAGAAGGACCTAGTTTGCCACTAAGGCACGCCCTGCTAGGGAGAGCTTGATTGAGCTCCATTAGAGAAGCTTGCGTCGAACACTCTCAAGGATTGGGGCAATCTGCTGCTCTACTATAATGTCAATTCCAACCTGGCAACTGAGGTATCTCACTGTCTGGCCCCGTGGTATCTATCTGAAGCCAAAGTCACTCCCTCACTCACAGATCTCCTGTGTCTCCTCATAGCCCGTGAAGAAACCTATAGACTTTATCCAGTTGATCTGCGCACCCGAGGCCTCGCAGTAGATAGCTAGGGCTCCCCTGACTCTCTTCAAACTTGCTATGGTGCCATCAACATACAAGGCCATGCTATCTGCAAACTCAGAGTCAAGCAATTCCTTCTCCGGGAGCCTCAATCATGTGAGGCCCACCACCTATGATCTCAAGTAGTAGCCCAGAGCCTCCGCCACGAACACAAAGAGGAAGGGAGTGAGTGGGCAACCCTAGCGAACTGAGCGCGAGAGAGGAAAGGCCTTGCCCGTGTGTCCTCCAATAAGCATCTGGCTAGAGCTCCCCACATCAAGCGTTGAAACTCCTCTGACCCATCTGTCTAAGAAACCCAATCTCCGCATAGTGCCCTCTAGGAAGGACCACTCCACCCTGTCAAAGGCCTTCTCAAAATCCAAGAGAAGGACGGCCAACGGCTGACTCCTCCCTTGACCAATCCACTACCTCCAAAAAAGTGAAGATGTTGTCCAGGATGCTGCGCTCCTGGACAAACCCCGTCTGTGTGTCATGGATGATGTCAGTAAGATGGGGCCGTAACCGCAAGCTCAAGACCTTGGCGAGGATCTTGTAAGCGGTATCAAGCAGAGTGATCGGTCTCCACTACCAGTTGTCTGACCTGTCTCCCCCTTTCCAGATCAAACAAATCCACCCCTTGCTCAAGGACTGAGGGAGGAAGCCCATGTCGAAAATCTCCTGGCATGCTAGTCGGAAAGGGATGGAGAGAATCTCCCAGAAGTTCCGGAAGAAGGCCGGAGTCAAGCCATCCTCGCCAAGACACTTTTGGGTCGAGAGAGCCTTGAGGGCTTCCCAGAACTCCTCATCCGTGAAAGGCTCCTCCAGCATACTGCATAAATCCTACGAGACTACTGCTGGAACGTGATCCCAAACTACCTCTCGAGCCACAATACCAGCTGGAGTCATCCCCTCTGTCTGAAAGAGCTGGCTGTTAAAACCTGTAGTCAGGTCTAATATCTCCTACGGGTCAGTGTGCATAATGCCATGTGGATCCCGGAGACGCTGCAGATGTGTGCTTGCCGATCAGGGCCTAGTGGTCTGGAAGAACTACATCGTCATCATGTCCCCTTGCTATACCCACCGGGCCCGGGAAGAGTGATAGGAGAACTCAGCTTGCCGAATCTCTGTGTCTTGAAGCTCAAGGCGAGCGCTCTCAAACCTGTCGCTTAGCCACTGAGAACCTGGGTCATGCTCCTTGAGCCGCTCTATGGAGGCGAGGTCCTCCTCAAAGCCCGCTCATGTTCCTGAAGCATCCTCCTCCGCCTAAGGACGTGAGCCTGTAACTCCTCAGCGCTCGTCGTCTGGCAAGGACGTGAGCCTGTAACTCCTCAGTGCTCGTCGTCTGGATCGCATCGGCCACCCACGAAGCCCAGCCCTCGCTCGGTGTCATCTCTGACTGATCCCAAATCCCTGCCATGACCTGCTAGATCTCCTCATCCTGCAGAAGGTCCTCTAGAATGCGGACCCCCTTCTAGGGAATACCTTGGCGGGGCTGATCTAAGTGAAGTACTACAGGAGAGTAGGTTGACATCGTGGTATCTACCAAAATCCTGGTAGAGCCTCCTCTGTGTAGTGCCCAATCCCCAACGTAGAAACGGTCTAGTCTCTGAAGCAGTCCATCGTGTCTCCTCTGTCCGAAAGAGAAGAGGAGGCTGCTAGGTATCCTGTTGAAATCTGGCTCTCGCCACGGGTCCCTGCCACTGATCATGAAAGTGACTATGCCCCCTTCAAGGGTCTCTAGGAGGATCAACTCTGAGAGGGACTCTGGGCTCTCAACCACCAGTCTGATCCTCGGGACCCCGTCATCTGCTACAACTAAGGCGGACGACTTTGGAGGGGACTCGAGCACGGTGCCAAATGCCCGACCAATGGAGGGGAGGATGGCTCAATACTCCTTGGGGAGCCCTAAGAAGCGGAGCGTAATCGAAAAACGGGAAACATGGTGTGCCGTGTCCATGTCCTCCATTGTAAACCATGATACCAAGAAGAGAGGTAAACTAGATGCGGGCCAAGGAGGATGGGGCTCTGCTCCACGAGTGTCGAGGCAGTGTCAAGGAAGCTCAGCTAGATGAGGAAAGTGCCTCTTCCATAGATGGTGACCTCCTAGATGTGGTTGCCCTCTAATGTCAAGCTCGCCTAGATCCACTCTCGCACCTGTCTCCGTGTAGGCGTGAGGCCCACAATTTTGCCCATAAGCACCTTGTCTTGGAGGGACTGAACTGCTTGCTGTACCTGTTGCTTGTCAGCTGGGGAAAGAAGAGCCTTAACGACTGTGGAATTTGAGGTGCTGCCATAGAGCCCCTCTGGCCAGACCAAGGGTCACCACCAAGATTTTCTTTCACCTTAACAAGCACAAATGCTCCCGCTGTAGGGAAGAAGAAGAGAAAAAAGGGGGGGAGGGGAGGGGGGGGGTGGTGAGGAAGAAGGGCATCCGAGGGGGAGGCGAAGGCGAGGCGAAGAGGTGGAGGAGAGAGGTCGAGAGGGCGGAAGGGAAGGTAAAAGGGAGAAGGGGAAGGAGAGAAAGAGGGAGAAGAGAAGTGGAAGAAAGGCTGGGGGAAGAGAGCCTGCGGGGGGAGGAAGAGGGGCGGAGAAGAGGACGGGAGGGGCGGAGAAGAGGGCGGGACGGGAAAGATGAAGGGGGAGGCGAGATGGCAGGGGGGAGACGCGATGGCGGGGGAGGCAAGAAGTCAGGGGGGGAGGCGAGAAGGCGGAGGGGATAGAAGGCGCGGAGGAGGAAGGGCGGAGGAGCAGCGCGGGAGGGTGGCTGCGAGGGGGAGAGGCGGCGAGGCGGAAAGGAGCGGGGCAGAGGAGCAACGGGCAGCGGGGCAGCTAGGAGGCAACAAGGCAGCTAGGCCGTTGCGGACAGAGGTACATCCGAGGCCTTGAGGATGGCTGCTACAAATCTCACCACTGAGCTCTAGTCAAGCGAGTAGCCCCCATCCTAGAGAAACTCCACTTTGTATTGGGCTCCCAAGGGCCACCCAACTCTAGCCAGATCTCATGAAGTCTGTGAAGGGGTAGCTCTATTATTGCCAGGCAACATGCCTCTGATAATGAACTTTGTGAGCAATGTTCTGCTCTACCACTCTGACTCCACAATGCCTAGCCCTCCTTTGGATTGTGGCTGAAATGTAGTCCCAAGCCACCTTTGCCTTTGTCGGGTTGCCTTCCCGTTCTGATAAGATGGAAGTTCTTGATGAGTCACTTTGATTGGCTGATGTAAGATTTAGTAGCAAGACATTATGCACTTGTCGAGTTGCCGTCCCATCCTGATAAGCAGCAGTTCTTGATGAAGTCCCTTCACTTGGCTGATGCAAGATCTAGTAGCAAGAGGTTATGCAACACATAGTAGCAAGCAGAACCTTTTTGGCAGCCACTACTCTACCTGCCAAGGATAGCCTCACCAAGCTCCAATGCAAGGCCTCTTGCTGTTATTATCAATGAACGTCATAAAAACACACAGATCCTCAAAGTGATAGAGTGCTCAAATCACCACATATGTCTGCGTGGAATAGCTGGAGTACATAGTTAGAGTGCTTAATCTGTCAGTTAAGCTTGTTAAATTGAGGACTAGGTGATGCCATTAAGAAACGTATGAGTCAGAGGCGATTTCAAGCAGCTCTCAAAGAAGTTGTGATTCAAAGGTACCTCTCCTTGAAGCTTGCACCTGCTTTTGCACTATCCACAAAGAGTAGAGATTGTGTGCAAGAAAAATAAATGCTTGCTCATCAAAAAGGCAATTTCTCGGAATAGTGTTGTTTTTTAACAGAATCAATACATTAACAACAAATGCAAGTGTGGAAGAAGGTGCAAGCTCTTGATCAAACATGTTTGGAGTCAAACAAGCAACTTCAAACATGTTTATGGACATGTTTGGAGTCAAACAAGCAACTTCCTTGATCGATAGTCTTATTGAAAGGGTTCAAAGAGCAGCCTTAACTAGTGTCTTTTCAACCCCAACTTGAGAGGATAGGTTTGATACATTGAACAACCCTTTGTGAAATGCCGGGGTCAGTAGTCTCTAAATATCATGGAGGTTGCGGTCTCATATGACATTTGGAATTGTGTAGTTGAAGAAGGATAGAATCTTGTGCAGAGCTATCACATCAATCCAATGCAACTCTCTAGGAGCCCGTGGTATGTATTGGAGTGGACAACCACCATAAAACCAAAGATGCCAAGGATGACCCCAAAGAACAAGGCTCCATCCACCATTGGCCATCACAGAAGTGTGATCACCACTTTGATCATATAAAGAACAAGATCCTCAATGGGCTCTTGCTTTGTCAATATGACCAGTCTCTAGCCCTCTGCAAACGTCATCCTTGCCGGTTTCAAAGCATGCAAATGACATGTAGGACACTGGTGCTTGAGAAGACGTCGAGCCCGTGAACCTGTGTGCACTGAGTCTAATCTGCTCCATGAAACTAGTCAAGGGAAATTATTGTATTAATGTATAGGGTGTGTCTGTAAATGCCTTGTAGGTTCTGAGTGATAGCCTAGCTCCAGGGTGGGGGTAACGAGGTGGGTCCCCTCTCCCATCCAGACCATTTCATGTATTGAGTATCCAATCAGATGTCCTAAGCCATCAACAAAGAGTGTGTTCCACATAATGGAGTGTCTATCCCTCTCATCATGACTCTCGACAGGGATCCACGTAAGGATTAATCAGAGTTGTCACCAAGCTCTGATAATCAGTATCCAGACAAGGGAGGACAGTGGTTTGCTGTGGACATCCATGAATATGCACTTCATGCTCGAAATCCAATCACCATGTCTACACTGCACATTTGGATCTGCTCAGTAAAGAAACCCTTCCAAGGTTTACAACTTAAATGGAATTCTCTAACAACTAGCTTGCCTAGCAAAGGCTCTTACCGAATGTCACCAAGGATATTGAGGCCTCCCTTATGTCAAGGTAAAACGATAGTACTATAGGCCAATCTAGCTCTCGTGTCATGTGCACCATCATAAACAAACAAGAGAAAGTTTTGCACCAATCTCCTGACAACTGTTCTCTTTCAAGGCACACTCTCCTGCTCAGGAGCCAACCTTGTGCCTTAAGAATGCAAGGCATTCTATAAAATGAAGGAGGGTGCGGCGAACGGGTGTGGGGGGGTGGGGGAATGCGGGGGGTGCGGCGAACAGGGGTGGGGGGGGGTGTGTGCACGCACACCAACTGACCTCTTGATCAGCACAGGGCTGACATTGGGCTGCTGTCCAACCATGGTGAAGGTGAAAAGTTATCATCCATGTCATGTTATGTAAGTCCTTGAAAACCACCATCCTCCTAGGAAACTTCTTTGTCATCCAATTTTTTTCAGAATGCAATATTTTGAATGTTATCTTTTGTAGGAAAGATTCCTACAATGTACCCTTTATTCTGGTATTTTTGTGCACGAATTAGGAGATGGGGGGAAATGAAAATGATATGATTAAATTTCTAAAGGCTCCTTCAAAAAAAGAAAGACGATCTATCACAACCAGCCAAACAAGATTTAATGGATTCCTTAGCACCACAAAGGTGTACTGTAGTCCTTTGTTTACTTAAACTCTAGTACTATCGTTACTAACAGAAGCATATAGAAGAGAACTATTTTGCCATTTAGAATAAACAAGCAATACTTGAATGAAAAAGTATACAAACAGTTTTCTTGTTACCGTGCTGATGTCTACCCGAACATCCTGTAGTATAAACTTGTTAAAGTCGCGTATACTTTGTGTCCGCTTGTCATTCTCCTATAAAAGAAATCGATATACCAACGTTTGAACATCAGTTTGCAATAAATATACATTAACACTCCTAGATATTTACACATACATGCACATGAATGTGAGAAAATTACAGATATAAAGGCATAAGTTAAAGTCTATCAACCTCATTGATATTTTTCATCACATTGAAAGATATGTAATAACTTGATGAAAGGGTTTTCCAATAACATTTGGTCTGCATTTATAATACATTCTCACTGCTGACATGCATGTTCACACTGCACTAGCAATGATCATGATTCTTGATTCTGCACTTACACATGCAGAGATATATTTGGGCCTCTCTCCTCAATTCCTAAATCCTTTCTCTACTCTAAAATAAACATGGTGTCATAGGTAGTGCAGACATACAGCAGATTAATGACCAATTCTCAAATCTCTATTGCAGTAACATGGTAGACACCTTTCCTCGATGCTGAACTCCTGTCTTTGTGCTTTTATTTCTTGCAATTCTCTTTTGCAATCTGACATCTACGTCTTAGTGGCTCTTAGATTTATTTTTCCTGAAGGTCCTAGAAATCCTGGAGTTACCACATACCCTAAAGGAGAAATCTGCATGCACTTTAAATGCTACGATAGTTCTAGTCCTGCTCAAATCTTGAATACAAAAACTTTTAGGCCACATAATGAGACAAGCTTTGGATTATGAAAAAGATTTTGAATTTTTATGCATCTATTATAAGAACTCAACCTAATAATCTTGGAGTAAGACTGCTTCAGTGCCACACTAGTGACCATTGGCCTATCATTTGGACAAGGTTTACTTGAGTCGAAATCTTTACCACCTAATTGGAGTGGGTGTCTAAGGTTCTAGTTGTGTGCTAGGCCTATGATACGTGTGAGTGATATGCGCCAACTAATTGTACTCACCTCCTTGCATGTGGGACACTTGGAGGTGGTATGCTTTGTGCAAGACAAGTGGACTTCTTCCCTTGTCTATTTAAGGTCTTGTACATGAGTGTGAGACATCTTTGTGAGTTGTATCTTCTTAGTGTTAATATACTCTATGTTGCTTTGTGATGTCTTGTGTTTCATGCTTTCATCTCTCTTTCAACGTTCCGCTTTCCTTACTGTCTAAATGGTAACAACTTTTTTCATCCCTCCTTGATGGGATCGCCTCATTGATCCTAGCTATCTCCTCATCAAGCACAGTGGTGCGCATGGCCTTGTAGTTGACCCCTTGCTTTAATCATTATCTTCCAATGCAGAGTTTGTAAAACATTGAAAAATTGCATTCAATGAGTGTCCTTCCAATCCGAATATTTGCGATGCATTGTCGCTCTTTGTGCCAACTCTTAGAAGTCAAAGGAAAAATTCAAGGAATGAGGCTCATGAAAAATGGCGTGGATTCTCTGTAATAAATGTGAACAATTTGGGGGAACTTTAGGACATCCGCCAATGCCTTTGTCACCAAGGCTGAATACATGGCCAATCAAATCTTGTCATTGAGCTCGTGCAAGGCTCTCCACAATAATTGCATTTCCACTCACCTGTCCCTGCTAAAGGATTTGGATCTGAGATAGTGGTGTGGGTGGTCCAAAGAGGATTCACAGGTTCAGGCACGCTGCTCAGCTGGTCGCTGTAACCTTCTTCAAGGTTGAACTGCAGTCTGCAATACAACGTACAAAAGAGGGATTGTTGATAGTGGCAGCTGGCTGACAGCTGCTCTTCAAACTTGAAATGCAAAAAATAAAAAAAGAGAACAATGGTAAATGCACAGTCCAGTGTGCACAGAGCCACAGTTTTCCATTCAGCAGACTTCACACAGCACACTGCAGTGAGCAGTGTGCACAGCAGCTTAGTTTTCAAGGATGCTAGAGAGCAGAAAGGTTCCCTCAAAAAAGCCTGCTAGACAGCAGATTCCAATTGAAGGAACAAGGTGGTGCATCATGCATGGCACTAAGTACATGAGAGCAGCCCTCTAGTAATAAATGAGAGAAGCCTTGAGCCAGCATATGACAGCAGGCTGACTCATAGATGATGACAGAATATCATGGGAGCAATGACCAATGATGCCAAACAATGACCAATGCTGCCAAACAATGATCAATGATCCCAATGACCCAAACCAATAAATGAGAGCATCCCTCAGCCAATAGAACAGTCCCGCACCAACTAGGGATGGCACATGCGACGTAATAAAGAGAAGACAACCAACCAGTAGTCCCAAACTGAATACTGATGCCACATGTGACATAATAAAGAGGGCCAAAGCATGATCAATGATCCCAAACCAGTAAATGAGAGCGTCCCTCAGCCAATAGAGCAATCCCAAACCAGCCGTCCCAAACCAACTGGAGATGCCATGTGTGACATAATAAAGAGGGACGATCATTGTCATTATTTAAATCAGATATGCCAAGGTTGTGACTTGAAGCTTCTGCCCACACAGGCTGAGCAGTGAGCACTTGCCACTGCAAGCAAATCGAAACCGGCCGCTACCAAAACATAGGGCTCTATGTGCAGGACTCCCCACTGGCTGGAGGGCACAAGCAAAATCCAGTATTCTGCATCTTTGTTGAATAGCTTAATTTCAAGTCAAAATATTTTCCACTCATAGTTTTCTAATTTTTATATATTGACAATTTTAATATGTTTCCAACCTACATTACTAAAAATGAAGATATGATTTATCACATAAAAGACATGTTCAAAGTTTCGTGATTGTAAAATCATCCTACAAGGTGTCCCATCACAATTATCAAGAATCAAGTATAGAAATAACCCAGGAGAAATGAAAAAGACTCCAAAAATACTATTTTGGTGGTTCAAAATCAAGTATTATTATAATAGTCCTTTCAAATCTTGTTCAACATCATGAAGGTGTGCAGTATGCAAAAACTAGGCCTTGAGGCATACAGGATAATGCTATGAAGATCTCTTTGTATTCAAGTTAGCTTGGTGACCAAAAATATTATCTTCGCTATCCATAGAAGTAACATGTAAATAATATAGCCCAATTTTAAGTCAGACATGATTTATCACATAAAAGACATTGAAAGTTTTGTGATTGTAGAATCATTCTACAAAGCGTCCTGCCACAATTATCAACAAGTAGAGAAACAAGCCAAAATTTTACACAAGGAGAAATGCAAAAAGACTCCATAAACATTATTCTTGTGGTTCAAAATCTTCATGGAAAAAAGGATTCTTATAAATATTTTTTCATTTTGTATTCAACATCATGAAGGTTCAGTCTTCAAAAAAATACTATTGTTGTGGTTCAAAATCCTCAGGAAAAAAGGATTATTATAATAGCCCTTCCATTTTCTGTTGACCATCATGAAGGTGCAGTCTCCAAAAACTCAACCTCAAGGCATGCGGGACAATGTCTGGAAGATCTCTTTTTTACTCAAGATGGCTTGGTGAACAAACATATTATTTTTGCTATCCAATCCAAGGTATGAAAGAAGTACGTAATAAATATGTTTACATGGAATATAGGCATCCAATTTGCATGATCGTCCAATGAAGTCTTCACAATTGCAAGAAGGAATGGAGAAATGTCAACCTTGTAGTCAATACCTTTTTGCATTGACCCTTCTATAGAAACAATAAACTCAGCATGCTCCATGGCCTTCACGACTGTTGCATCCTTAACAATGCATTTCATGACCAATAACCTCTGAATTCTATTTTCCATTTCTTTGGAGATTTTGTTTCGTCATCTAATTGTTTTGCCATCTCGACACCAAGGTTGATCTTCATGCAATACTATTGTTTCATCATGGGCTTGAATTGGTGAAGCACAACTTGCACCATCCATTGGAGTTGATACTCCTAATATAACAAACCCTGAGCTTGTCAACCTGGCAATCTCCGCACTTGTCAAGGATGTTCTTGATTGAACCTTCCACCTTCCTTGTGATGGTCTTGGAATACTTGTAATGTTAGTTGATGGCTTCCACATGTGGGTTACATCATTTCTATGAAACCAAATCATTTGAGAGCGCACTCCAATTAGTGTTTGAATCCTCCCAAAAAATGATGGTGCAACAACTCCACGTCGATTTTCACGATCCTTTATATTGACAAGCTTATTACATTTCCTCCTTGTCCAAGCTAAGCCTAGCAACGGACTTAGCTTGTTACAGAAACTCTTCGCAATCCCCAATTTACATCATGTACTTCATATTCTTGCACACTCTTGGAATCATCATCCTCAAAACTCTCTGTTGCAAATTTAGTACTAGATTTGGGAGACATGGAGTATCTTTTCTTATTTGCGTAACTGTACTCAGGGCGGTGACTATCATCCTCACATGGCCCACTTCCGATGAACTAGCCCTCCCAAAAAGATGTATATCTAGAACTTTGTAGAATTGCATTTGAGAGGTCACTGATAGAGGCATTGCAGAGACCAACATATTTGACATGGTTCAATCCAGCTCTCCAACTACCACAAATAGACTCTACTAGATTTGTTCGAGGTATCAAGTACTTCTCATATTAAAATGGCGAAATTACATTATTAACATGATATACAAAATTTCAAGAGAAATACAAAACCAACCTCTATAATGTATTGGCCCCCATGGGAAATTCTAGCATGCCACCATGCAAACCAAGTTTCAAGCCATGGCAAGTCTAAATCACTTGCATGGCCTACATTCCAACATGCCATTAGGCTTCTCATTTCGACTTCTGCAGCTTGCTCTGTAGAAGCATCCTTCCAGCATCTACATCGGATTTTAAATTCCTCTTGACTGCCAAATTTTATACATGCCTTTGCATGGGAATGAAAACTTTGCTCCCAATGGAAAAGGCAAGACCGCTCTTTCCCTTCCATTATATTGTCAAGGCCACCATTGAAAGTGGCACGTAAAGCTCTCCAGCTGGATTGGGCCTCATCTGCCATGAACCCTTTGAATTCAGCCAAACCCTTCTGAAACCATTACTTTGTTGAGAGTATCCCAAAATAGAATTTTTGCGCTAGTATCTTCCACCTTGAAGTCACAAGTTGCACTTGTTTGCAACTCTTGGATAAAAGGATTATACACATGGCAAGCCATGGTAGTCCAATCTTTCATTCGCTTCACAAAATCAAACAACACCCAACAGTGACCCAATTCTCCCCCAGGTCTCATTTTATTTACCAAGTCAACCCCTAAACCAGAACCTTGGGTAGACATTTTAAATACATGACACCTACTGAATGAACTATGCTGCAATTGTCCAGGAAACACTACACTTTGAAAATAATTAAATCTACAATGTCTTTTTAAGTATAAAAATCCATCTAGTCCATCTGACACAAGTCAAGAGTCACGTTGACTCTCTTCAATCCATCTTGATAATCTATACACACACAAACAGTTGGTCAATATTCATTGTCAATAACATCACTTAATAAACCAATGCAATAACAAATAGTATGGTAATTACCTTCTTTTGTCGAGCAAAGGTTCACATTGTTTTAGCAAATCTTGTAGCTCAACATCCGATATCTTAATCCCATCTTGCACTTTTTTAGACAATAAAGTTTCTGCTGTAAATCTGCTTTAAAAGCTGAGATGGTATCATGGTTACTCCAAGTCAGAAGCATTCATCCAAATGCAGAGTAAGCAAATTTCTGGCTGACCAAATAGGCATGTATCTTCTCATACCTCGCTCTCAGAGCTTGTTTGAGACCATAGAGTTCTTTTCTAGACTTACATACTAACCACACACAACAAACCAATGGGCTGATTCACAAAAACTTCTTCTTGCGAATCCCCATTTACGAAGTCTGTTTTTATGTCAAACTGACGCACATTCCATTTGTGCCAGGCAGCCAATGCAACTACACATCTGATAATGAACAGCCTAGAAGTAGGAGCAAAAGTCTCTTCAAAATCTATACCCTCCTCCTAAGCATAGCCTTTAGCCACAATGCCATTTTTGTGAATTGCATTCATTTCCTGCTGTATGACCTACCGCCAATGTTCTATATTCTTGAGCTTCTTTAAATGAAACTGACTCATCTACATCATAAGGTGTGCTCATACAGGCCACATGCATGCTCTCTAGCATTTCTTGCACCATCACATGTCCTACTGGGTAGAGGAGTTGAGAGCTTACGCTCCTGCAAAGTGCAAATCAGCTAATGTGGAGCTGCTATAGCTTGTTCTTGGGTGCTCCTTCCTGTCCTACCTGCTCCACGTCATGGTCTAAAGAGGCTGATTTTGAGGCTGATTTTCTGCCTCTAATGCTGTCCATTAGGCATTGCAAGTGGCTGGTCTTCACGGACCTCTATGCCCAATGGAAGTAAACCTTCAAACATGACTTACGGACTGTGTCATTTGTCTGCTGAATTCAACAAATGGCTGATGTGAATTTTCTGCAAAGGCCACCCAAGCTGCTCCTCTCCCCGTAAGCTTTGCTGCCCCCCCCTCTCTCCTCTCTCAGCCAGCCCCGTCTCCCTCTCCCTCACCCTCGCTGCCCCCCCTCTCCCTCCCCTCGCCAGCCCTCTCTCCCTCTCTCCCTCTCTCCTCTCCCTCTCTCCTCGCCAGCCCCCTCTCCCTCCTCCCTCACCCTCCCGCTCCCCTTCCTCCTCCCCGCCCTCCCTCTCCTCCACCCGCCAGCCCCCCCGCCCCCCTTATACTTTGTATCCCTTTAGGGCACACAGCACCACCAGCCCTCACCATTTCAAAAAATTTGGTTTTAATGGCATCTCCTACGGGATCATTATGATGGCCATGGTGTATGACTGCACGAGTAAGATTCACACCATCTCTACATTCTGGCATGCAAAGTAACATTTCACGGTAACATCTCTCCAAGCAAACTAGCGGACGACCACAATGTATACATGATAAGGAGCCATATGATTCAATTGACACATTTGCTGGGGCCACTCTAATCAATCTCCCATCCCATTGTGTCTCATTCTCTATCCCAATTCTTTTTTTATAACCACAAGACCAACATATGCATGACTTGCCAAGAACAAAACGATTCCCACTTGTGGACTATCAAGTAATGATAACCTACCTAGTCTGAATCATTGAAAGCATATAACTGCAAGCTGCCCCCCCCCTCGATAAAACAATCCAAGATTTTCTGCATCTTGTAGGTACACTTAATTGCTTGCCAAAGCTTAATTATGGGAATGCGCATAAACTTGTTGGCCTGCGAAACAGCAAACTCAATATCTGGTCTAGTAAAGCAAAAATATTTAAGACAGCCGATGCCTAGCTGTACATACCCACATCATAGGGCTCGCTTGCATCATAAATACTCAACTTTAGCCTGGGTTGCATAGGAGTAGAAATGGGTGTGTAACCTGACACCAAACTTATGCAGGAGCTTTTGTATGTACTTCGATTAAAGAAACGCTATGCCTTCATCTGACCGCACAAATTGTATGCCCCAGTCATAGTGGAAAAGGCCTAAGATTTGATATCTCGAATGTCTGCTGTAAATCTGCTTTAAAAGCTGAGATGGTATCATGGTTACTCCAAGTCAGCAGCATTCATCCAAATGCAGAGTAAGCAAATTTCTGACTGACCAAATAGGCATGTATCTTCTCATACCTCGCTCTGAGAGCTTGTTTGAGACCATAGAGTTCTTTTCTAGACTTACATACTAACCACACACAACAAACCACTGGGCTGATTCACAAAAACTTCTTCTTGCGAATCCCCATTTACGAAGGCTGTTTTTATGTCAAACTGACGCACATTCCATTTGTGCTAGGCAGCCAATGCAACTACACATCTGATAATGAACAGCCTAGAAGTAGGAGCAAAAGTCTCTTCAAAATCTATACCCTCCTGCTAAGCATAGCCTTTAGCCACAATGCCATTTTTGTGAATTGCATTCATTTCCTGCTGTATGACCTACCGCCAATGTTCTATATTCTTGAGCTTCTTTAAATGAAACTAACTCATCTACATCATAAGGTGTGCTCATACAGGCCACATGCATGCTCTCTAGCATTTCTTGCACCATCACGTGTCCTACTGGGTAGAGGAGTTGAGAGCTTACTCTCCTGCAAAGTGCGGATCAGCTAATGTGGAGCTGCTATAGCTTGTTCTTGGGTGCTCCTTCCTGTCCTACCTGCTCCACGTCATGGTCTAAAGAGGCTGATTTTGAGGCTGATTTTCTGCCTCTAATGCTGTCCATTAGGCATTGCAAGTGGCTGGTCTTCACGGACCTCTATGCCCAATGGAAGTAAACCTTCAAACATGACTTACGGACTGTGTCATTTGTCTGCTGAATTCAACAAATGGCTGATGTGAATTTTCTGCAAAGGCCACCCAAGCTGCTCCTCTCCCCGTAAGCTTTGCTGCCCCCCCCTCTCTCCTCTCTCAGCCAGCCCCGTCTCCCTCTCCCTCACCCTCGCTGCCCCCCCTCTCCCTCCCCTCGCCAGCCCCCTCTCCCTCTCTCCCTCTCTCCTCTCCCTCTCTCCTCGCCAGCCCCCTCTCCCTCCTCCCTCACCCTCACCCTCCCGCTCCCCTTCCTCCTCCCCGCCCTCCCTCTCCTCCACCCGCCAGCCCCCCTGCCCCCCTTATACTTTGTATCCCTTTAGGGCACACAGCACCACCAGCCCTCACCATTTCAGAAACTTTGGTTTTAATGGCATCTCCTACGGGATCATTATGATGGCCATGGTGTATGACTGCACGAGTAAGATTCACACCATCTCTACATTCTGGCATGCAAAGTAACATTTCACAGTAACATCTCTCCAAGCAAACTAGTGGACGACCACAATGTATACATGATAAGGAGCCATATGATTCAAATTGACACATTTGCTGGGGCCACTCTAATCAATCTCCCATCCCATTGTGTCTCATTCTCTATCCCAATTCTTTTTTTATAACCACAAGACCAACATATGCATGACTTGCCAAGAACAAAACGATTCCCACTTGTGGACTATCAAGTAATGATAACCTGCCTAGTCTGAATCATTGAAAGCATATAACTGCAAGCTGCCCCCCCCCTCGATAAAACAATCCAAGATTTTCTGCATCTTGTAGGTACACTTAATTGCTTGCCAAAGCTTAATTATGGGAATGCGCATAAACTTGTTGGCCTGCGAAACAGCAAACTCAATATCTGGTCTAGTAAAGCAAAAATATTTAAGACAGCCGATGCCTAGCTGTACATACCCACATCATAGGGCTCGCTTGCATCATAAATACTCAACTTTAGCCTGGGTTGCATAGGAGTAGAAATGGGTGTGTAACCTGACACCAAACTTATGCAGGAGCTTCTGTATATACTTCGATTAAAGAAACACTATGCCTTCATCTGACCGCACAAATTGTATGCCCCAGTCATAGTGGAAAAGGCCTAAGATTTGATATCTCGAATGTCTGCTGTAAATCTGCTTTAAAAACTGAGATGGTATCATGGTTACTCCAAGTCAGCAGCATTCATCCAAATGCAGAGTAAGCAAATTTCTGGCTGACCAAATAGGCATGTATCTTCTCATACCTCGCTCTAAGAGCTTGTTTGAGACCATAGAGTTCTTTTCTAGACTTACAAACTAACCACACACAACAAACCACTAGGCTGATTCACAAAAACTTCTTCTTGCGAATCCCCATTTACGAAGGCTGTTTTTATGTCAAACTGATGCACATTCCACTTGTGCTAGGCAGCCAATGCAACTACACATCTGATAATGAACAACCTAGAAGTAGGAGCAAAAGTCTCTTCAAAATCTATACCCTCCTGCTAAGCATAGCCTTTAGCCACAATGCCATTTTTGTGAATTGCATTCATTTCCTGCTGTATGACCTACCGCCAATGTTCTATATTCTTGAGCTTCTTTAAATGAAACTGACTCATCTACATCATAAGGTGTGCTCATACAGGCCACATGCATGCTCTCTAGCATTTCTTGCACCATCACATGTCCTACTGGGTAGAGGAGTTGAGAGCTTACTCTCCTGCAAAGTGCGGATCAGCTAATGTGGAGCTGCTATAGCTTGTTCTTGGGTGCTCCTTCCTGTCCTACCTGCTCCACGTCATGGTCTAGACAAGCTGATTTTGAGGCTGATTTTCTGCCTCTAATGCTGTCCATTAGGCATTGCAAGTGGCTGGTCTTCACGGACCTCTATGCCCAATGGAAGTAAACCTTCAAACATGACTTACGGACTGTGTCATTTGTCTGCTGAATTCAACAAATGGCTGATGTGAATTTTCTGCAAAGGCCACCCAAGCTGCTCCTCTCCCCGTAAGCTTTGCTGCCCCCCCCTCTCTCCTCTCTCAGCCAGCCCCGTCTCCCTCTCCCTCACCCTCGCTGCCCCCCCTCTCCCTCCCCTCGCCAGCCCCCTCTCCCTCTCTCCCTCTCTCCTCCTCTCCCTCTCTCCTCGCCAGCCCCCTCTCCCTCCTCCCTCACCCTCCCGCTCCCCTTCCTCCTCCCCGCCCTCCCTCTCCTCCACCCGCCAGCCCCCCCGCCCCCCTCCTCCACCCCCGCCCCCTCCCTCCTCCCCCACCCACCCCCTCCCCCTCCGCCAGCCCCCTCTCCCTCCCCGCCAACCCCCTCTCCCCCCCTCCCTCACCTTCCGCTCCCCTTCCTCCTCCCCGCCCTCCCTCTCCTTCACCTGCCAGCCCCCCCGCCCCCCTCCTCCAACCCCACCCCCTCCCTCCTTCTCCCCCGCCCACCCTCTCCCCCTCCGCTAGCCGCCTCTCCCTCCCTGCCATCCCCCTCTCCCTCCTCCCTCACCCTCCTGCTCCCGTTCTTCCTCCCCACCCTCCCTCTCCTCCACCCTCCAGCCCTCCACCCCCGCCCCCCTCCCTCCTCCTCCCCCGCCCTCTCTCTCCCGCTACCCGCCTTCCCTCTCCCCCTTGCCAGCCCCCTCGCCCGCTCTCCCACCCGCCCCCTCCTTTCCTCTCCCCCGCCCACCTCTCCCTCCCAGCCAGCCCCCTCCCCCCCCCCCCTCCCTTCCGAACCCGCAACTCCCCTCCGCCTCCCCTCAGCCTCCTCTCCCCCGCCCCCCTCCTCCCCCCCCCGATGCTGCCTCCCCGCCTCCTCTCCTCCTCTTCCCCTCTCTCCTACCCTCTCCTGTTCTCCTTCCTCCAACGCCCATGTTCCAAGACATCGTGGGCAGCAGTTTCACGGACAAAACTTTTTCAGTGTTTGAATTGGCCTTTTCACATCGATTGATGAATGGATCCCCACTCAGCCAGTGGGCGTGCGAGACCGTATGCATCTGATAAAAAAGTCCTCCAAGGCTCTTGCCTTGGCATAAGTCCTCTCACAACGACCTTGCAGAGTAAGGCTCTGCACTGTAGATCCGGGTCGATGATATTCAAACACCCTTCTCTTGTAGGAAGAATCAAGGTCTCCCAAGCCACCTTGGCTGTAACATCAATTGTGCCATCTAGACCACTCCATAAAAAGTTTCGTACAGTCCTCTTGAGCTGAGTGATACAATCCCTAGAGTGGCACCAACAAAAGCATACAAACCATGCTGTGGCTAGAAGAACCTGGTTGACCACCACCACTCTAGATGCCAAGTCAAGTTTGGCTGAGCTCCAGAAAAGGAGCTTTCTTCTGATGCTCTCCAACACTAGAGCAAACTGTTGTGAAGGAGAGATGCCCACCCTAACCTGGCAATCCAAATATCTGATTGAGACACCCCTCTATACCCAAGTGAAACCAATATCATTACCCCAATCTGGGGTGTCATCATCGCAAATCCAAAAACCATTGGATTTATGCCAATTAATGTGTGCATCTGCAGCCGTGCAAAATAAATCCAAGGCTATCCGGAAGGAAGTGAGTGTCCTGGGGGAGGCATTAAAAAAAACAGCCGTGTCATTTGCTAACTCACTATCCAGGAGCTCTTCTTCCCGGCGGAGAGGAAGCCTCAGCCCATAAATATCAGCTTGAGATCTAAGGTAGATACTCATAGCTTTTGCCACAAACAGAAAAAGAAAAGGGGCAAGAGGACATCCTTGGTGGACTGATCTACCGATCTGAAATCTGTTCCGTCTCAACCCCCCAATAAGCACCTGGCTATGGGCTGATTTATAGAGAGAGGATACTCCTCTAATCTGTGCATATGAAAAACCAAAGCGAGATACAGTACCCTCTAAAAAATCCCAATCTACTCTGTCATAAGCTTTCTCAAAATCCAAGAGTAGAATGGCCAACCTCTTGTGGCTCTACATGGCCCATTCTGAGGCCTCCCAAAATGAGAAAATATTATCGAAAATACTTCTGCCATGCACAAACCCTGTCTGTGTGTCATGAATCAAATCTAAAAGAAAAACTTGTAGCCGCTGACTGATGGCTTTCGCCAAAATCTTGTAGAAAGTGCCCAATAGAGTGATGGGTCTCCATTGTGACACTAGATTCCTATTACCCCCCTTTGGGATGAGATGAATGAGACCATCTGTAAGTGAGTCAGGCATCTCACCAGAGTCCCACATGCCCTGCAAGGCTGATGTAATGTGATCACCAATCTGCTCCCAAAAAGTAATAAAAAAGAAGGGGTAAGTCCATCCAAACCTGGGCACTTGCCCTTGTGAAGGGCAAGTAATGGAGTCTTGAATTATGCATTAGTAAAAGGTGCATCAAGAGAAACATACACCTCATCCTTCACCAATACAGGGATAGACTGCCAAATAACCTCTCTGGCATCATCTATGGCCTTTCTGCCTGGATACGCAGTACCAGATGGGTTTTCACCACAGCCCACCTCAAATCTCCTTCTTCCCCTCTTATGGTTGCTATCCTGAAAGCATGGGCCAGCTTCAGGAGTACTCTTCGCAGGATTCCCCTATCCACCCGTGAAGAGATTGAAAGGCAGTCTATTATGTGGAACGACAGTATTTTGGATGAGCATGGCAGACCACTTGGAGCTTCTCTTTACATGCAGTGGCCCAGATGGGAGAGGGGCCTTGCATCTACTGTGGGAGCATGGAAAGCCTTCAGGAGCCTTCCTATAGACCAACAGGCCCAGGTGGTTCATAATCTTAAAGCGAGTGCAGGGAGAGTTCAATAGATTGATGCAGCCTTGCCCTTGGATTGGGTGGACACAGATGACATGCCTATTAGTTGTTCCACCTGGATGGGGGCATTTTCCAGATTGGGCATTCCTTTGCAAATGATTGCTTTACGTAACACACATGAGGATGCCCTAGTCTTTTATGTTTCTTTGGGGGGCAGGCTGTCCAAGTCCACAGACGATATATTGTTGGAGGTACAATTTCAGCCAGTCAGGATAGTGGGCTTCATGGTGCATGGCTCTCTTTCACAGTGGTACTTGGATCCTGACCCGCTACTCATTGCCCTGGGCTCATGGAGGCTGTGGCTCTATGGAGGTGTTCCAATTAAGTTTTTGCAGTGGGACCCTGGGGAATGGGAGTGGATAGATGAAGGGCACCAAGAGAAGGGCATCCCCTTCTTTCGTTACACGGTTAGTAATGCCAGGAAATTCCCGCTCAGCTATAGGGGTTGGAGGCCCACTAGAGCTCCTCATTGGGAGAATTTGCAGATTTTTGCAGACTTGAAGAAATTTTTTTGGCAGAGGCTCTGGAAATCCCACCCGAATAGAAAAATCACTCTCTTCTTTTGGCTTTCAATTCATGGTGGGATAGCAGTGAACCATTGGAGATCCAGGTTCGTTGCCTTTCTGCTTCGGAGACAGTATAGCATTGCCTTTGGGATTGCAGACAGGCGAGAATCATATGGAAGGGGATTGCAAGACTTTTCAGTACTTTTGTTTGCCTCCCCTTCTATATGACCTGGGGATCAGTGGCTTGGCTCACTCTTTCAGGGCCCCAGGTTTTCTTTGAGAGACATGACTCGTCTTGGGCTCTTCACATCCGACAACACCTTGTGTAGTGGTGCTCTTTAGAGGATGTTCCGGCCACTCTCTTCAGGGCTGCTCGTTCCTCAGTTAACTCTCCATGGGAGGTTTTAGCGAGCATTGCTGCATGGCACATATGGAGAGCCAGATGCACTGAGGCTATGGAGGGTTCTCAGGTTCACCCTTCTCAGCCAGACCTTGGCTAGTACTTGGACAGATACGGTACACACTTTGATGGCCATATGAGCGATCATGCAGGGATCCTCTCCAGCAGGCTCCTTCAAGAGAGTTATTTTTCTCAGGGATTGGAGAGAGACTCCCTTCCTTGCTGAGACTTCTACAGGGTTGAGTTGGCATTTTCAGCCTCAGCCTTGGTTTCTTTCTACCTCATTGTTCTGAGGTGTTTTTTATTACATGCTTAGCATGTTGTATCTCCACACAAAGCTTGCTCTAGCGAGTTTCTTTCTTACTTAATAGAAGTCTCTTTTTTGCCAAAAAAATTTTCTGCAAAGACCACATCTCTGCTATCAAAGATACTTTGCTTGCATGGATTAAAGAGACAGTACCCTTTGCTGCCACTGTTATTACCTTGTCATCTAGTTTGCCTCTCATTTGTGAAGGCACATGAACGTAAACAACGCTACAAGAAGTCTTGAGATAGTCAACCTTAGGCTGCCTATAAAATGAAGACTCGAATGGGGTGATGGTCTTCAAATCCTTTGTAGGGAACCTATTCAGAATGTGTGCTGCACACATGATGGCCTCAATCCAAAACTTGTGAGGATTGCATCTTGCCATCTATATAGACCTCCTCATCCAAGTCTCCATGTGAAAACGTGATTTAAAATTACTCTGCCGCAGGAATTATGAAACATGAGCCAACATAGATAGCATTGTTTTTATGGTGGTAGCCTTAATTGTCTTGGCATTTTTTGGGATGCTAAAATTGTGGCCTCTTTTGTCCTATGGGGGACATGGTTTGCTGCTGCAAATTTCTGATCCTCAAAAGGTCACTTCCAGGTGCCACAGAGGGCCCATCGCATTGTTCTCTTCCTGGTCTAATCCAAAAACTAGGCTGGTATTTTGAGACCGCATGGCGACCTTCCCTTCTTCAATGAGTATCTTTAGGATTCAAGGTGGTACAGATTGGACTCTGTGATTTTTTCTTCACTCACTACAGGCTAGGAAGATACATTTGTTTGCCTTGCTGTCAGATTTTTATCTTTGCTATTAAGCATCATGGTGTGTTGTGTCTTGCACAGCTGCAGTGAGGACACATATTATGCATGTAAGCTGCTGTTAAACATTACTTTTTCCCAAATCAGGTTAGGTTTCGCATTCCATGTCTTTGAATATATACCTGGCTGCAGTAACAAGGTGCATGTTTTTCCTCTGTGCCACTTCATTATGTGCAAGAATGTAAGCAATAATGTGGTGTTTCTTGATGCCGTATGTGCTGCAAGTCTTTAAAACTTTGTGTGATATTCGTAGACCTTAAGCTTTTGTGGCTACTCGTGAGTAAGCATTAGGTGTCTGTCCATAGGAGCATCAAAGATATCATATGGCTGTACATAAAACAATTCGCATAAAAATTCATCACAGAAATAGATAACACTAAAAAAACTAGCATAGAACACTTCTCAAAAATAGAAAACTCAAACAGCTAGCATTTTGCCACACCTTGTGGCTGTAGATAAATATCGCTGTACTGAGGTGCATATTCATCATGAGCTAGGTCCTCAGCATATAGGGATGGCAGCCCATCCGAAGGTATATCATCCTCAATAATCTCCATTGTGAAGCGATGATTTCACATGTTTAACACTGCTCGACCGACATGCAATTCTAGAAGTGTCTTATGACTGCATCAGCTTAATGTCTTTGACCTTGATCTACCTCCTCTTCCTGCATGCATTCTCATAATGTCTCATCTCCCATAAAAGCCAACCATGACTGCTTTCACAACTCCTCCACATTCAAGGGCTCCAAAAGATGGTCATTTCATGACCTTCCTCCATGAATTCAATCAATTGCTCTTCTTCATAGAGCAATCCAGCTGTCTTTTGCACTGATGGCATCTTGACATGAGCTACCATTGTGAAGCTGGAGCTTGTTGGATAAAATGTCCCTCTTTCGTACTCACGGAGTGAAGCTGTCCTTTGAGTTGAAAATTTATGCCTACATTGTCTGCTTCAAAGTTGTCTTGCAGTGCCTTTCAAGTTTCTCAAAGTCTTGGTGGGCTTGTACATGACATGGGCAAGATATAACCTACAACCAACAAGTATTACCTAAGGTTGATAACCCTTGTACATACAAAAATCTATGAAAATGTCTAGAGATTACTTTTTGCACTTACTAAATATAGCCAAGGGACTCACATTGTAAGAGGTATGGCCCTCAATCATTACCGAGTCCAGATCCCTAGTGTTGTGAAGCTCGACAACGAGGACAATTTCAAAGTGCGGCATAGTGACAAGAGACACATGGATTATTCTCAATTGCCTACATCACTCACCATATTGAGTTTATGGCTAAGAAGTGAGCTTGAAATTCTTCACTTTACATGCCATCTAACCCTCACCTACTTCTATTGATAAGAGTCTACTAAGATCGGTTAACCATAAAAATTTCCTGTAAACTACGATGCTGATTCTTACGACTTTCTCCTCTCCTATATGCTTTTCTTACTACCAAAAATTTCGGTGTAACTACCACTCAGCTAGCTGCTCAAAAGAATTTTCAAATTAAAGGAAGACAAAGACATGAAAGAAAGTGTGGCGGTTGTACCTGTGCATCAGCAACTTTGCCGTGCCAGAGTACATTATCTATGACCAGCAAACCTCCAGCTCGTGTCTGCAAAGTATGTAAGTTAAATACAAATAAAAGCAGTTGATTGTTCCAATATATAGCAACACAAATTGGTGACCCCAGTTGTGAGTTGTGATAAACATCATATGTTTTTCTGCTGCTTCTATTTTTTTACCCCAAAAAAAAAGAACCTTCTATTAAATGCAATGAAAATCAAAACAATATCAGCCACCATGAGGCACTGAAAAACCAAGAACCTAACTACCTTGCAACCTACTTCTCCGGGTTCTCACTCACTAACTAGGGTAAGCCAGGAGAGGGTGCCAACAACCAGCTTGGTGGGATATACAACGAACGGATTCTCGATACCTCAGAATATAAAAAATGCATTCAAGCAAGGCCTGGCAAAATGCTACACTTTTTTTTTTTTTTGTGAAGAAATCTTTTATTGCTGTAAAATAATTACATTCATAGTTACTTCGAAACTGAAGTAACTATTACTCAACTAAAGATCTCAGTATAAGCTGTATACACATCCTAATCAATCAAACGAGTCTAAACACAATCATAGAATGATTGCTGCAGAGATTGTTTGAAAAAGATAAAGGATGAAAAAAGGGGATCACCAAAGACTTTATGATTTCTGTCCATCCATAAGTAGCGTACCCATATAAAAAATAAATCAAAACCCTGTCTCAGTGGATGAAAACCAAACAACCAGAAAAGCCTGCCAAAAGTAGCAGTAGGAAATCTCGCTCAAAGCCTCTGTCGGATGAGAGCGATGAAAGTGCAAGTATGTGGACAGAACCAAAAAATGTGTAGCACAGATTCAGTGGGGTGTAAGCATCTGTGACAAACAGCCGGAGCAATATGTTTGTGTGCAAGTAGCTAGCCAGATGGAGCCAAGCAGGACTCGCCAAAGAAAAAGCTATTGTCGAAGAGGGACGTTGTAATGCCAAAGGAGACGCAACCTTTTGCTCCACCACTTTAGTGGGTGATCCATATGCCGAACAGTATTTGCTCTGTCAGAATTCCAAGGCGGAAGTAATATCACTTTATACAGTGATGGCACTGTAATATGTGAGAACTTCAAGGGACGGGCTGAAGAGTAAGAAGAGCATAAAATCCAATCCTCAAGCCTGTTCTGAAGTTCCATGCGAGGTACTGGCCAAAACGGTTGAAGCATTGCTGAAATCCAATGCCAGAGAGAACGATAATGAGCTCCCAAACCGTATTTGCTGGCAGCGATTGAAAAGGATAAAAGTGTGCCATCATCCTGAAGTACATCTGCCACAGAAGTGATGCCTTTGAAGGAGAGAAAGTAAGAACGTCTTGGTTCTTGAATGGCCAAAGAAGGGTGGAATACTTTAGACCAATAAATATTCTCAGCCCTCAAGGAGTTTCCCGACAAAGAGTCTGAAATCACATTGCGTCAACATCCGCAGGGACCATCGCAATGCTTTGTTTTAATTAAACAGTCGGATTCCCCTTGTCCGTACCAGTTCTGAGACGGCTGTTCACCGCCTAGGGAGGGCCGCCCCGCGAGGGACGACGTTCTGCGCCCGTCGCCCGGTCGGCACGCGGAGGTCCGCCCTCGTCGCTGGTGCAGCTCGGGCAGACCCCCGACAGCCTCCGGGGTCAGTTCGCAGACCCCTAGACCCAGCCCTCAGAGCCAATCCTTTTCCCGAAGTTACGGATCCGTTTTGCCGACTTCCCTTACCTACATTGTTCTATCGACCAGAGGCTGTTCACCTCGGAGACCTGATGCGGTTATGAGTACGACCGGGCGTGATCGGCAATCGCTCCTCCAGATTTTCACGGGCCGCCGGGGGTGCACCGGACACCGCGAGACGTGCGGTGCTTTACCAGCCGCTGGACCCTATCTCCGGGTGATCCGATTTCAGGGTGGGCGGGCTGTTAAAAAGAAAAGAGAACTCTTCCCGGGGCACCACGAACTGATGCAAGAGTGAGCTGAATTCACAAACGAGGACCAGGAGCAATCACTGGGACACCGGAGTACTTGATGGCAAGGAACCATGGCGAGGCTAAGGGAAGGGAGGCTCTACCTTAGAGGAGAGGGGAGGTTCCATTTGCAGGCTTCTCTCCTCCTCTAGATAGAGCAAGAAGAAGGGGAAGGTAGGAAGGGAGGCTCTGATACCACATGAAGGAACATGGTGGAAAGAGGGAGAGAGCGAGGGTAGGCTAGGGAGAGAGGAAGTGATACTCAAAAGGAGACATAATGAAATGGAAATGAAATGACTAGAGCAATGAACAAAAATGAGAGTACTCGCATGTAGACCAAAGAGCTTGTAGCTTGATACTTGATCGATTTGACACTAGACAAGTACAGCTCTTATATAAGAGCACACACACACATATGAACACCTATGCATATGGGATAGCTCCCAATATGACACGTGGCATCCATAGGACACACTAGACTAGAACTCACACTAGAACACAGCAAACTGACTCGACTTGGCTTCATATTCTAACATCACTTACCAAGAGGAGCTGGTTAGCAGTCATACACCTACCTAGGGGCAGTCTTTGCAGGGCCATCTCTCATGATGACTCATGCAGCCAAGGTGCAACTCACACGAGGGTAGGGAGCTCTAGCTCGACTACAGCAACAGTGCTTTCAGACACACTTCCAAAACCCCCGGACAAAGGGATGGCATTTGATACACTTTTGAGACTGATCAACACACTCCCCCTTTGCCTCAACCCACAGTGGCTTGTAGTTACCTTTTGGATTGTACTTCCTCTCATCGGCCCGCAAGCCCTCCCAAAGCCATTAATACATCTCTCTCTCTCTCTCTCTCTCTCTCTCTCTCTCTTTGTGGCTGCTCACCCATCCTAGCTGCTCACCCGCCCTCCTGCCTACTCCCCGTCGATCGCCTCACTGCTCTACTGGCATCCCGGTTGGACTGTAACCCCTGCCTAGCACAGCCCCTCCTCCATGGGCTGCACCTCCAACCCGCAGCCCCCTCCAACTCACCGTGTGGCTATGCTGCCGCCCTACACCGGCCTGTAGCCCCCCACCATTGCACCTCCACCACCCCGCCTGCTTCCATCCTTCCTAGCTGTGGCATTACACAGCCCCCTCCCCTCCACTGCTTTCTCCATCTCCATGCAACAAGCACCCCTCCCCCCGCCTCCCCCCCCCCGCCCCCCGGGCCACATTCTTCCTCTCCAGGCAGCCCCCCGCCTCCTAGCCCTGCCTTCATCCCCTTGCCTCCTTTCTCTCATCACACAGCCCCCCTAGTTGGCTGATTGGAACTGAGATATGGGGCATCCTTCCAATCTAGACACCTCCCTTGCAAAACAAACAAATAGAATCAGCAAAAAAATATGAAAATGGGAAAAGGGGAGAGAGAAAAAGACAATGACAGAGACAAACCCAAGAAAGAAGGCAAACCTCAACAGAATCAGTTAAAACTCGAGAACGTCAGCAAGCGTTTCAACCACAAAGGTAAACTTGGAGTGGATAGCACAGCGATACATAAAAACTCCACATCGACACAATCTCAGCTGCATCTACGTCTACATCCACAAGCACATCCACATCCACATCCATGATAGAGAGTTCAACATCAACCTCCTCTCTGGCTATAGATTCGTCATCAGATTCATCACTTCGGCCACTTCGGAGGTGACATACACAGGCCCACATTACACCTCGTCCTCCCTCTTGCCTCTCCCACTCAATTAGCCATCTCTTCCGCCTCCAATCGGAATCGTCTCACCCTTGTCTCATTCATTTCCATATCTCACCCAGCTATAACTGCCCACTATCGCCCCACCCCCCTACTTTCGTACCACACCCCTTTCAGTTTCAGATTCTCGGGGACCCGAGTTCCCACGAGCTGAGCCACCAGATGCATGGGAGGCCGAGACCTCCCACTTTGCCTGAGCTATCCGAGAGGACACTGAAATGTCACCATATGCAGCTCTCTATCAAAACATAGTTGATTTCTTGAGCCACGGGCAGGTCCTTCTTGTTGGGGACTTCAACGCAAGGACAAGCGCGCATCAGGTACCACTCCTCAATTTCAAAGATGATTCTGTCATACTACCAGATATTGACTTCGAGGACGCACATATGTCAGGAGTCTCTATTGATAGGCGGGCCCCGATAACATCTTATGGACATGCATTGTTAGATCTAGGTAGGGTGCATGATCTTATCATCTTTAACAGTCTTCACAAATTGCCCTCATTAGGTGGTTTTACATGCTTCCCACATGGGGGGGTCCAGCGTTGTTGATTACATCATATACCTTCGCCTCTCGTATCACTGACTTCATTGTTGCACAACCTCCTCCCAGAGCTGACCACACATATCTCTTCTTTTGTATCTCCACACCCCATCTCGCAATACCACTCACACCACCGGTGACTCACTCCACCTATCATGATATACATTTTGACCGTAGTCTTTCACCTAGGTATTCAGCCCGCCTCTATACACTCCTCAAATATATTGATTACTAGAGGACCACGTGCCTCTAGTCGCCCGCTCACGTCACGAGGCTGCCCTTTACGCCTTTCCTCACACTACTCGCTCCACTCCACCACCACTTGGGACTGTCCCTTGTAATAGTTGGTATGATGATGAGTGCAAGGCTCTACGCCGTCAACTCACATTCAAAACCAAACACAACCTTCCGAGCAAACCAAAGACGTTGCAGGAGTATTGTCGACTCGTGGTAGGAAGAAACTAGATTCCGTTCACCGAAATGAGGAGAAACTACTGAACATCTTGTTTAGTAACAACTCCAAGGACTTTTAGCGGCGATTTCTAGAACAGTGGTCCCCCTCACCCCTCGTAGACACTCAGGTTTGGTATGAGTATGCAAGCACACTTTATGGCATTCCTCATCAGCATGCTCCTGACCACTCGCACACACCTCACCCCACTTCCTGCACACTCTTCACTAGGGGGGGTGTTAAGGATGCCGTGATGAAAGCTTCATAACGGCCGAGTGAAAGATCATGATGGTCTATGCACTGAATTCAGTGCATATGGGATTAACATGCTAGCGCCGATCTTAGTGAAGCTCTTTCATGAAGCTGTTTGCATTGGTTTCCCACCCACCTGGACTCTCAATACCATTTCACCCATTCACAAGACAGGGGATACCATGAGCCTGGAGGACTAGAGGACCATCATGATCGGACATGTCATGTCCAAGATTTATGCATCAGTGCTTGATTCCGAGGTTTGCCAATTCGCAGAGATGCAGGGGCTTTGAGCACAAGGGCAAGCCAGGTTCCGATGTGATCATGGGACCATGGATCACATTCTCATCAAATGTGTCATTGAGGAGGCGACAACACGAAAGCTGAGGATTTACTATTGCTTTGTAAATTTCTGCAAAGCTTTTGATACAGTTCTGAGAGCTTCCCTCATCAATTACTAACCATGTAGTGAAAGGAGGGGAGGCTTTTCTCTTGGTGCTCTATGTCAATCCGTTCCCACTCCCCGAGGTCCCATTGCATACTTTATGGGGACACCTCCATAGAGCAAAAGCGTCCAAGAACCCAAGGGAATGTGATAAGGAAAAGTGCTCATAAGCAATGACATAGGGGTCAAACAGGGGTGTCCCCTTTTTGGTCTTTTTGTCAATGAGCTAGAAGAATGGATGAGAAGATACAATAGAAAAGGGGTTCAAATTGCAAGATATGTTCTACTATTGTTTATTTATCCAAACGATGTAGTCTTCTTCGCAAATAGCAAGCAAAAATTGCAAGGACATTTGAATGCACTAGAAAGCTTCTGTAGACACTTAGGAATTCAGGTCAACATAGCCAAAACAAGGGTCATGGTGACTGGAACTAGCAATAAACAAACTGATGTCACTTTCAAAGGGGAACCTTTGGAAACAATCAACTGATATGAATATCTAGGATGATAACTACAAGTGGAATGCAGAAGAATCTTGGGAGGTTTGAAAACTTTGTATAGCTTCCAAAATCAGTGTAGGAAAGCACACCTATGGAGTTGGAAAATGAGAAAGTTTCTATACACCATGCTTGTACAAATAGTGATACTTTATGGGTGTCCAGCATGGGGTCCCGAGCTCTCTAGGAGGGAACAAAATGGAAACTTTACATAAAAGATTCCTCAATAGGGGAGCTGGGGGTTAAGGCTCAGAGACCCTACCCATCCTACTGGCTAAGACCTCTCGAGGGAGAAGCATGATGCCAATGCCGGTCCACGTTCACAAGAGCCTCGATAAAATTTGTGGCCTGGACACAATCCTAATTGGTTCACTTTCTTTCCTCTCACATATTGCTTATTGTACATTGTTTAGTCTATAGAGAGCTTCTTCTCCAATCTCCTCAAGTACCTTCTCGTCCTCCAACTCAATAACTATTCTCTCACCCAACCACTAAGACTCTAAGACATCACCCTACGCTAGTACTCCTAGCACCAGAGAGTCCCACCATGATCACTAGAAATGTCTGAGCTAGGGGCTCATACTCTTCTGAAATAGTGGCATCTAAGGCCGTCAGTGCAAGGACACTTGCTTTTACATGTGATTCCCTACACACACACACACTTTTTTTTTTTTTGAAATTCATGCAAGTTTATATTACAAGAAGCAATCCTCCCCAGATAGGGAAAATGTGATTACGACATCAAAAGATGTCAATGTAAGACAAGTAAATAGAGGAATGTCTCTGATGAACACACAGACAATCATAGAAAGATTGCCTTAGTGATCTCTGGAAGTCCAAAGTAATGAAACTTGGAAAAAGCTGCATCTCCACTCTATGATTTCTATCTTTCCACATAGTCCAGAGTCCCCCATATCGAACCCAAGTGAAGCAAAGATCAAACTCTTGCCTCCATGGGTAGATCCCGAATAGCCAAAAAAGCTTTGCCAAAGCAAGAAGTAGGAAACTGAACCTGGAGATGCTGCTATAAAAAAAGTAGAAAGCTACAAGTCGTAGGCCAATGCCAAAAAAGGTGAGGCAAAGATTCCCGGGAGCCAAACAGCTGTGACAAACACCAAAAGCAATATGTCTAATGTTCTAGGAGTTGGCCAAATGGAATAAGTACAAGCATCACGCACCACAAAAAAACATGTTGACAAAGAGGAAGTTTGCAGCTGCACACTGCTGCAATCTTTTGCGCCACCACTTTGCATTACAATTGGTAGACCAAATCCAAGGTGGAGGCATCAATACCTTATACAAACTGGTCACTGAGACATCAGCCAATAGTAATGACGAGTGTGGACCCTGGTAGTGCCGAGCCCAATCCGTAAGACAATAAGTGAGCTCTAGTTTTGGCACCGATAAGGAACATTGAAGCATTGAGAAAGATAATGCCAAAGAGGTCAATAATGCAGCCCAAACTATATTGCCTGACTACTGTAGGAAAAGATAATAATGTATTTGCATGAAGCAACTCACCCACCAACCGAATCCCTTTGGATGAGATGAAATAACAGCGTCTCGGTTTCTACAATGCAAGGGGATGATCAAACACCTTTGACCAAGGCAAACTCTCGGCACGCAAGGAATTTACATCAAGAGAGTTGCACCATGCTATTTGAGATGAGAAATAATTTCTTTCCAATCCGAAAACATTAGAGAGACAAAGGGGCGACCCTTAACTCTGCCATCAATATCCAAAAGAAAAATCCCACTGAGTTGGGTTGTGCATATTCAAAATATTCAGACCCCCACGCATCTTTGGCAAGCAGAGGTGGTCCATGGAAAGTAATCTAATGCTCTTATGTCCATGCTTCAAGTGCCAAAAAATATCCATAAGGGTGGACATGGAACATGCAATATTCTTCTTACCAAACATCATCAAAGGTAAGAAGAGCCGTACATAGGCATCCAAAATTGATTGTCCAATACATGCAATGCCCAAGTAGCTCATTTCCAATATAAGCTTTGCAAGCACCCGATTTGTTTGTTGGCAGTTCCATCCCAAGGGACAACCAAGATGGCAAACAAGCTAATTTGGCAAAACAATTTCCCCAGACCCAGAGAGTGATGCTGGTCTTTAGCATGCAAAAGTAGAAGCTTTGACTTTTGAAAGTATACCTGCAAGCCAACAACCATGATAAAGCACGCATGAGTTGGGAAAAATCCTTCTCAGTATTATTTGGAGTGAAGAGGAACATCAGCATAAGCTTATGGAATCATGAGCTTTTTTCCATGAATCTCCAAACCATGCAAGGCATTAGTAGCCATAACATGATCTATGTATCAACGCATTGGATGAGTGGATATCGCAAAAAGCAATGCACTAAGAGGGCATCCCTATCTACCGAGCGATATAGAGTCCATGATAAAAAATGTCCCAAGACAAAATGCAAGTAGCTTTACTGTCTTAGTACATCCAATAAATAGCATGCTGCATTTTTTCCCCAAACCCAAACATTGCATGGTCTGAGAGGCAAAGTCCCACGGTACAATCTCAAATGCTTCAGGAATGTCTGCTTATAACAAAAGTACAACTTCTTGAGTGTACTTTGAATATTTTATCCCAACATAGGCATTGGCAATGGTATCCGTGATATGTCTAAGAGGTATGAAGCCATATTCAGTAAGATGTAGACCATCATGCAGGACAAAGAAGCATATGAAGGATAGAGATGATGAAAAAAGTAAAAGCAGCAAATCATCAGACACCAGTGATAGTGAGCGTGGAAGAAGCAAGACGAGACATCAAAGGAAGAAGAAGCGACATGTGAAGACTTCACTACGATGACACTACTTCTTCACATGAGTCCAGCGATGAAGGCAACGTGGGAAAGGCCATCTTGAAAGCACTCAAGCTTTGTGATAAGAAGAAGTCTGGTAAGATTAATCGCAAAACTTTTTCTTTTCCAAAATATGATGGTAAAAGAGATGGACAAGCTTTACTTGCGTGGATTAGTTCTTTCAATCAATACTTTTTGGGAGAACGGTACGAAGAGATCGAGAAGGTAAAACTTGCTGCAAGTCACATGACAAGCAATGCACGATTATGGTGGAGTGTGGTTGCCGAAAGCACTCATGTTCCAAAGACATGGGAAGCATTCAAAGCTATTGACCATCATATTAGCAACCAACTTATAAATGACTGGCATAAGCGTAATAGGTCTCCAATCAATAAACGATTCACAGAGATGCTTCTTTGGGAGAAGCTTGGCCAAACCTTTCTTCCAGGCATCGAGCATTTCCTGATTTTGCCAAGCATAATTAATCATGTGCAATAAAATAGGCTTGACGGCATCCCAATATGCACGGAAGAACTCCATTGACCATCCCAACCCAAAGACTTCCATTTGCCACTTGATTTTAATGCATCAGTCAGCTCCCTTTCTTTGAAAGGTGCCTCAAACTGCAGAGCTTGGTTAGGAGTGATAAAAGGAGAGACATGCTGCTCCTATTGCACCAACAAAACCTCCTGCGAACAGGATTCCAGATTCCTAAACTATCAGGGCAAAGTGAGTGACACGGGCCTGAGCAAGGTGCAACCATGAGGAAGTCTAACAAGCATCAGGTGTCAAAACCCATCAAATGTTTTTGGCCTGCCTCTTACAGTGTAGACTTTTCAAAAATTCTATAGAGGAGCAATCTTTATGAAAGAGAGCCTTTTGCCTGGCCTTAGTTTCCCATTTGGCAATTTTTATGTGGTCATTGCTCTATAACAAATGCTTAGCTTGACATAGACACGCAAGCTTAGGCTGAGTTCAATCCCAGACATGACTGAATTCTGTCAGATTTTGGCAGTTGATTTTAGCTTCAGCAACTGCCTTCCATAAGTCATGCAGGTAATTCTTCCCATTCTCACGAATTACAAATTGCACTTGAGAGGCAAAAGCATTCCATGCATGATAATATCAATCTGGCATTGTTCCCAAAGAGGTGCAACGGCATCACAAACCATTTGCTTACACTCATTATGCTCTAAATAATGCGCATATTTTTTTTGGGTGAAATCCATTTTTCATTATTACAGAAAATAGTCCTTAAAAAAGGGACAGCCAGTTACAAGCATCAGAAGATATCATTATATAACAAGAAGGCAGGATAATCTAAATGCCGCACATGTAGACAATCATAAATCACACTCACGCGTGCGCACAATCATAAAATCACACACACAGAGGCGCGCACGCGCGCACACATGCATGCCCGCATGCACACGTGCACAAACACACATGTTGATTCTAAACATGATAACTGTAGACTAGCTCTATAATCAAGTGATAAGCCAACACGAACAACATTGACTATGAGCTTTAACGACAACACTTACACGTGAGCTTGTAGCTCTAGCCTCTCTCCTCTCTTCCAATGACAGTCTGAAACCCATCATCTCCCTTTCGTTGGCATTCACCCTCATTCGTCACATTGGCAAGTTGATTCTCCCATTGGTGGAATGAGTTTCCCAACCTCTAATTGGTTAGTCTCTTATGATTTATCTCATTGTATTCCATCGGTCTGATCCTCACGATTCCCTAGTGCACCAGATCGTTAATATCCTATGTCGATCCTCTGGCTCTTTGATAGTTTTATAACTCCTCCATATGCAGCTCCTTGTAGCTTGAGATACTCTCCTTCTTCCAATTCGACTTGGGACTAGTGAGTTATCAATCTAACTTGATGACTTGCAGTGGACCAAGTGAGCTCAAGTGCCAAATTACCTCGGCTGGCATCAACTGTGTTGACGGACCTTTCCTTGCTATCTCTCGGTCATCGATGGCAGCTTGATGGTGTTAAATGTATCACAAGCCCATGGTCACCTCAGATGGACCACATTTTTCTATAACACTTTTTATAGCAAATTACGGTTCTTTTAATGTCAATCATGTACCCCCAACTAGTACAGCATAAGATCCCAATTTCCAACAAATAAGCAATTATTAGAGCCACATCGTATAGCTTGAGAGGAAACACAAATGAAGAATTTAAAAATGTGACAAATTTTCAATTTGCATGAAAAGAGTGCATACCAATTGAAGAAGTAACTCGTAGTATTTGCCATAATTTCTTTTGTCAGCATCCAAGAAAGAAAAATCATAACTGTGCAATACCATATAAAAGATATACAGAAGCATGTAGATTAGCACCCTAAGCCTTGATATATGGTCTGGTTTAGAATCTAGATACAATGAATCTACTTCAATTCAATTTGCACACAGATTACATGCTCACCTATTAGCCTCTCCATCATCCACCAAGTCCTTCAATGTATCGAGCGCAGTCCCATGTCGAATATCTACCTGTGTAAGGATTACTACTTGTGACAAATGTAACCTTTATTGAGACATGTGGCTTATCCTAATTTAAGAGGCAAAAACCACAAGAACATGTAGCTGAATATAACAGCCTCAAAAAGATTATTGAAACTTAAAAAATACTACAAATATATGCATAGTTTGTAACAGACTTTTCTTAAACAGTCGTGGGCTGATTATTCAAACATTTTTCTCATTGAGAAAGAAACTTTCAGACATGAGTCTTACTAAATGAGGCCTTATTAAACTTGGGTTGCTTCTTGTTCTTGTAAAAGATTCTGTGGATGAAATGTGTAACTCCTACCTGCATTGGATTGTCAGCACTATTGGAGAACTTCTAGAGCAATTCAAGGATTCAAGCATGTACTCAAGCACTTAAAAGTTGCTTGAGGGTTGTTCCACTATATGAAGTTGAAATAAATTAGCTCCAAGTACCAAGCATAATTGATAATGGCTTAGCTGGTGGTATTGATTACACAGTTCAATAAGATCATGAGTATAATTTCTCACAACATAGTCTAAAGCAAAAAAGGGTCCCAAGTAAACATGTTCAAGGCCTGAACCTTCTATAATACCTATTAAATACTCTATTTCGCTCTCTAAGTGATATTGCATTACAATGCTTTATCAGCTTTGTTAAATGAAGCATCCTTGAAATAACAATCCAATATCTATATCTGTTTAATGAACATTTTCAACCTTCTCAACGTTGGGAGTTTGTTGAGCTTCAGATTTGAGACATGTCTCATAACATTCATTTGGACTAATCTTTAAGAAACTAGTAGAGCTGTTAAGTTTCCTTGACTAACTCCATCATAGTCCAAAGCTCAGAAGTTTGCCTTCCTTTTAGATGTGTTTACTATGCTTCAATAGTGGAGTGAGCCCTTTAGATCCTAGGGGAAGTGGCCATTGGTTCGAGATGGGCGGCGGCTCCTCATGGGCCCCCAACGGAATGAGATTCAGAGCACAGAGACCTTGAACTGCACTATCTAAAACTGTAATGGTACCCTATTGTCAGATCCAGGGAATTTCTCAGAGTCTTACACGGACAAGATATAGCCTTTTACACAAAGACCCATCAGAGCCCAGAGCACCCCTTTGCCTATTGTCAATGGATACTCTTGGGAGGCAGCATTTTGAGACGAGACCCATGAGATAGGTGCAGCACGGCGGAGAGCAAGGGGAGTGGAAGTTCTTTATAGATAATCTCTCATTGGAATGATCTCCGTCGAGAGGTGCAACGCACATGCCAAACTTCTGTGGATTTGGATTCGATGCCCTTCTTGAGAGGACCTTTTCATTACAATATGTTATGCGAGACCTTACAATTGTCTCAAGACCTACGCAAGGAGACTGAGACCTCACCATATGCAGCCCTATACCTGGACATCATGGATTTCTCGAGTCGCGGGGAAGTCCTCCTGGTGTGGGACTCCAACGTGAGGAAAGGTACACATCAGCCATCAATTCCGGATTTTCGTGAGGATTCTATCTAATTACCAGCTGTTGATCTAGACGAGGCTAGGATGTCCTGAGTCTCTGCAGACATACAAGCACCGATCACATCCTCTAGGTTTGCACTCCTAGACAAGGGCACGATACATGATCTTATTATTCAGGGGGAGTGACATTTCAGCGACAAAGTGGAAGAGAGTTGAGAGGCTACATGTGACTATGGGATCCAGGATGATTCGAAGTAAGCCCTCGGTCCCCCATCAAATTATACGAGCAGAGTTCGCCATGACCCCTCTAGGCAGCAAAGATCAAGATTCTGCAACAAACGCATAAGTTGAAGGGCGTCACAATATGATAGTACTAGAATATAGGTATGATCTATAATAACTATGAGAGTTGCTATGCACTCTCTAGGAGATGCCATGTGCACTTCCTCTCTCCTTGGAGATATAGTAGTTTTGTTTTCTTGATGTGTACCTTCGTCTCAAAGGAGGCCTTCTGCGGACGTTAATAAATATTTCTTTCTTTCTTTCTCTCTCTCACACACTAGCAAAGGTAGGGACAGAGGAGCACTTCCTATGCACTTGCCCAGGATACTATGAGATGCGAGGACAGTACCACTGTCTCTTTCAGAAGGGACACAGTTTTGGGCCACTCTCCTGGTTGTTCGAAAAGTGCATTATGCTGCTCGGGGGTTTTTTTGAGGTTATTATGACAGATGAACTACACAAACAGATGCTCCTTGAACACTCCCCTTTGTTTTATGGGCAGCAGATGGTGCTTGTTTTGCCCTGGTCGCCCACCAAGGAGTATCAGGATTTAATTCGCCATCGATGTCCAGTACGGGTGGAAGTGGTTGACTTCCCTCAGTGCTTGGCTTCTCTCTGACCCAAAATTGTAGCATCATTGGGTAAGGTAGTGTGCCCTTCGCAGCCAAATGGGAACTCCAACCGATTTTGCATTTTGTGGGATACTGATCATCCCACTCCTGACTCCTATTCTCTTACGGTGAATCAGGTGGATATGGGCAGTGCTTTTTACAAGCTAAAGTGGGACCTGTTTGCAGGTGCATGTTTTGAATGTAAGAAGTTTGGCCACATGGCTTCTCAGTGCCCTCTTGTTATGCACAAAAGGCCTTTGGAAAATATGCCTTCTCAAATGCCTACTAAAGAAATGATGGGTCAGCCCGTTTTCAAACAGAAGGATGTCAAGCCTCTTACTTCAGCTCAGGAAAAAGGCAAGACACCTGTTGTGTCCAATGGGAATGCCTCTCCCTCTATGCCTTCCACCTCTCAGCCCAAAGGGAAAGACAAAACTTTGCAGGAGGTTTGGCAGACTCCCTAAAAAAACTGTCGTTGCTAGACGACCTTAACCTTCTCGCACTTGGAATGGTGCATCCTCGACTGGTCATACTCCTTAAGAAAATTCAGGAGTGGGTGTTACATGGGCAGCTGTGATAGCCAGTCGAACTCTCTTTCCCAAAGAAGATATTGTTGGTTTGTTGTCCACTTCTCAACCAGTTGTAATACCTCAGGGCCAGGGTCCGGATCTTGAGGTTGATATGCAGGCCTGATTTCAGTTCTCTCTCTGCTGTACATAATCTATAAATATGATGTCGAAACTTACATGTTTGACACTTAATGTACAGGGTTTGTGTGATGCTTCTAAATGGAAGACGGTCTGGGAGTATCTCAATCACTTACAGCCAGATGTGGTAGCTTTGCAGGAACATAATCGGCATGTGTATGCTGGACAGCAAGGTCATTTTCACGGTTATGAGATTTTCTATGCTGGACAGCATTCCTTTTCGGGAGTGGTCTTTCTGATCAAGCATGATCTTCATCCCTCTGTGGCCTTCAATGATTCACAAGACAGATGGATGGTTATGCAATGCATTGTACAGGGTGCTAACTTTGAATTTGCATCTGTCTATGCTCCTCAATCCTCCCATCATCGAGGATAGATTTGGGAAGATATGCAGAGGTATCCATAGGCAGTATGCTTTTCTTTGTGGTGACTTCAACAATGCTTAGACAGGGGATAATACATCTAGCCATACACATATGTTGGCCTCTGAGAGACAGAGCTGGTCTAAATTGTTGCTTGATTTCAATTTTGCTGATCTTTGGACAGCATCTTATCCATTGCTGCCTGGGTTTACTTTCCAGCACAATGCTCAATCTACATACAAAGCTAAACTGGACAAGTGGTACAGAGTTGATCCTCAGCATTCTGATACTTTTACTACTACCTTGTCAGTTGATTATGCATTTCAGCATTCTGATCATGCACCTCTATGTTTGAGGATTTTTCTGCATGACATGCCGGATGATAGGCTTCCACAGAGAAGGCTCCTCATGGTTAACAATAACTATGATCATTTTGAGGCCTTGGTGTATGATGCGTGTCAACGTCTTTCACTTTAGAGTTTTATTGATACTGATTATGCCTGGGATGCATTTGTTGCTCGTATGCAATCTGTTATTCACGATTATGGCAAAAATTATCTCAAAACATTGAGGGATATGGTTGCTCGGGCAAAATCTACCTATCACTCTTTGACTGAACTCAGTCATTTTTTGTCTTTGTCTCTTGAAGAAAGCACATCTTTATGCCAAGCTAGACATTGTTTGCAAAGTAATGATCTTAGAAAAATTGCCAAATGGGAGACAAGAGCTCGTCAACGAGCTTTCTTGGATAAAGGTTGCTCGTCGAAGGGTTTTTTTAAGAGCTTACATCATAAGCGACATTGTCGTACTCTACTTTCTGATGGACATTGGACTTCCTCTCGAGCTCAACTTGTTGTAGCTTGTGTTCATCATTTTTCCAGGCAGTTTGGACAGGCTGATCCTCTTTCTCCGGCAGTATTGGCATCTCAGACTCAATTACTGCAGCATCTTTTCCCTATTGTTTCGCATGTACAAGCTCTTGAGCTTGAATGCCCTTTCACTGAAACAGAATTGAACACTGCTGTCCAATCATGTGGTAAATGGAAATCTCCGAGATGGGATGGCCTTACAGTGGAATTTTTTCTTGAATACTAGGATCTTCTCAAGCCCATTTTGCTGCGTATGATCAACCATGCCTGGGAACAGCAACATATGCCAGTTTCTTGGAAAAAAGGGCTAGTAAAGCTTCTTCCCAAAAAGCAAATTTGTGAATCATTGAAGAACCATTACTCTTATGAATATCATTTATAAAATCATCACCAAAATGGTGGTTGATCATATTAAAGGATACTTGCATGATGGTTTACATCCTGCACAATATGGTTTTGTTCCTCGCACGCATATCACTGATAATATCGCAAATGCTTATGTTGGAATTGAGTAAGCCGAATACACAGAGCAGGATGTTCTTTTACTGCAAGTTGATATTGCCAAGGCTTTTGATATTGTTCAATGGGACTTCATCTCTCAGACAATGCATGCTTTGGGATTTGGGCACAAATTGCAGCATATCATATACTGGCTTTATAGTGACAGTCAAGCTGTTTGCATTCTTTCTGACTCTTCGTTGTTCGGTGCATCAAGGCTGTCCACTTAGTGCGCTCTTGTATGCTATAGCCACGCACCCCATGCTTCAATATATGGATCATCTCATAGCTACGGATAAGCTATATGGTTTGGAAATTCATGACAATAAACCATTGCTTGCTCAAGCTTATGCAGATGATTCTTTTTTCACTCCCCGCAATACAGAGCACGATCTTTCTGAGCTAATGCAAGCTCTTTCTTTATATGGTTTAGCTGCTCGGCTTCGTGTAAATTTTCAGAAATCAAAATTGTTGCCCTTGCATTCCAATGAATGGCACTCTCTTTTATGGCTTGGAGAAATCATCCCACCAACTCAATTGGTTCGTCATCTTGGCTATCCTTTGAGTTGGACACTTTCTTCTCGTCAACGATCTGATTGGATTCTCGCAACTCTCAAGAAAAAGCTAGAGTACTGGAAATTGGCAAATTTGGCCTCTGCATGTTCGTCTTCGAATTGTGCAATCTATTTTGATGGCGTATATTCAATTCTACTTGCCTCTTATTATGTTCAGCAAGGCTGATCTTGCCTCTTTTATGTCTGAGGTTTTGGAAATCTTCTGGTGTTCTCGCCATGGTAAAAAAAGCTTGCGTTTGCTTCAGGTACAGCAGCTTTGTTCTCCAAAGATGCATGGAGGTCTTGATATTCTCAATATCCATCTGCACATTCTTGCTCATAAGAGGAAACTCATGCTGCAGTTTTTGCAAGATTCTCAACCATGGGCTGCCATGATTCATCATTTACTCTTGCGTGTTGAATCGCCAGCTTTTGGTCATTGGCAGCTTTCCCAGTGGGAGTTTCTTTTTGGTTCTGTGACAGGTAAAATCCCTAGCTGTCCTTTGGTTTCTCATTTGTTAATGGATTGGAAACATACCCTTTCCCACTTGGATTGGCATGGCAGTGATTCCTTGCAGGGCAACTCTTTCAGAGCTGAAAGTATACATTGGTCTAGAGTGTTCGCCCTTCCTTTGGCTTTGCAGGAGCCTCGACGTTCGTATTTTCTAAGTCTCAAGGGGATTCGTTTGGTTTAGGATGTTGTTGATGATGCTGGATTTCCCCTTACTTTTCCTTTGGTCGTTGCCAAATTTGGCCTTGGAATGCATTATCATCCACTTTGGCATAAGATTACTTTGATGCTCCAACCTTTTCAGCCGGTTCCTTCATTGCATCTATAGGATCGTCTTCAAGACTAGATACTTTCTTCTATGGGCTTGTCATGCCGTCCTCTGCAGTTTGCACATATTACTGTCTCTTCTCTTTATAAAGTTCTACTTCCTCCACCATTTATCTCGCAAAAGGCAAATCAGCTTTAGCATCTTAATTGTCCTATGAAATGGTGGCGGAAACGTTTGAGACAGATTTGGCATTCTAAGATTCCTCTCCATCAGCAGGTTTTCTTGTGGAGAGTTTTGTTGGGTGTTCTTCCTCATGGACAGCTCTTGGCATGACAACATATTGCTTCCTCTATTTGTCGCAGATGTCTGGCTCCGAGAGACACTGTGCCTCATCTCTTTTGGCATTGTCCTTCCTCTTGTGCTTTCTTGGACTTCCTTGGGCAGATTTTGAGAGCTCGGTTTCCTCAAATTGCTTTTGGCAAGTTCTTCTGGCTTTTTGGTGTACATCCACCAGACAGGAGTTTAATTTCTTTCTTGTTTGGGTTCGGTACTGGGCACTTTGGACTCTCTGAAAGGATCGCAATAATAGGGTGTTTGGTGATCCTATTTTTTCAAATTTCTCTTTCTTTAGACACTCTTTGTAGCAATCGCTTTTTGATTGCTTGCAATCTCGTGTCTTTGATCATGATGTATATTGGTCCTACAGTGAGATTTCCTCTTGATGTATTATAGCTCTCCCTTTCTGGGATAGCTTTTTTTGTAATATAATGACTCAAAAATTCCACCCAAAAGAAAAAGAGTGTGTGTGTGTGTGTATTGTATAATACCCATCTTCTCGACAGTTTCGATTCTCTTCGACAGCGGCTACAAGCAAGATTCCCAACTCTTCTCTTCGGGAAATTTTTCTGGCTCTTTGCTTTTCATCCATAACGACCGGAGTTTCATCTTTTCTTTGTTTGGGCTCGCTATTGGCACTTTGAACTTTATGGACAGCTCGCAATTCTAAAGTCTTTAGTGATCCCAATTTTTCTTTGTTTGCTTTCTTTAAGCGTTCTCTGCAGCAATCTTTCTTTGATTGCTTGCAAACTCGCCAAATAGATCAGGATGTATATTTGGCTTATACTGAGATCTTCAATTGATGTAATTTCCAGCGCCTCTTTTCTGAGGTGACTATTCTTGTAATATAATCAATCAAAGTTTTCACCCCAAAAAAAAGTGTGTACAATACTCTGTGTGTGTGTGTGTGTGTGTGTGTGTGTGTGTGTGTGTGCGGAGGTGGTTGGCATATTGTTTTCTGGTGTTTGGGTTCGGTACTGGGCAATCTGGACTCTCTGGAAGGATCGCAATCATAGGGTCTTTGGTGATCCTGTTTTTTCCGATTTCTCTTTCATCAGATACTCTTTGCAGCAGTCGCTTTTCTATTGCTTGCAATCACGATCGTGTCTTTGATCATGATGTATATTTTGTCCTACAGTGAGATTTTCTCTTGATGTATTATAGCTCTCGCCCCTTTGTGTTGATTTTGCTTGGGAAGCTTTTGTTACACGAATGCAAGCAGTCATTCATAATTATGGCAACAGCTACATGAAGACCTTGTGGGACAATGTTGCTCTGGATAAATTTCAGTGTCAGCAGTCTTTGACAGAGCTAAGTCACTTCAGGAATCTTTCTTCTCAATAAAGCCAAATTTTATGTCGGGCACGATATTATCTGCAATGTAATCACAATAGGAAAATAGCCAAATGGGAGACACGTGCGCAACAGAGAACTTTTTTGGATAAAGGCTACTCCTCTAAAGCATTTTTTAAAGGGCTGCATTACAGAAGGTCTTTCACAAAATATTTGCAGGGCTTTGTTATCCGATGGTGTCTGGACTTCTTCTAGGGCACAGCTTGTTGCAACTTGTATTCGACATTTTTCTTCTCAGTTTGGGAAAGCAGATTTACCTTCGCAGGAGGTCATTTCAGCAAGGGAAAAATTATTACAGCATGTCACTCCAATTGTCTCACCGGCACAGGCCTTGGATTTGGAAGCTCCTTTCACTGAAAGAGAGTTAAGTGATGCTGTTAAATCATGTGGTAGATGGAAATCTCCTAGAATTTTTCTCGGCTCTTTGGGATCTGCTGAAAATGCCTTTGCTGCAAATAATCAATATTTCTTGGCAAAATCAATATATGCCGAATTCTCGGAAGAAAGGGTTGGTCAAACTTCTTCCCAAGAAGCCCATTTGTGAATCATTGGCTGATTGGAGGCCTATTACTTTGATGCTAGTGATATACAAGATCATCACCAAAATGGTGGTTGATCGGATTAAGGAATATTTACATGATGGCCTGCATCCAGCTCAGTATGGTTTTATTCCAAGATGGCATATTTTTTATAATATTGCCAATGATTATGTTGGGATTGAGTATGCCAAGTACACAAAGCAAGATGTACACAAAGCAAGATGTGCTTATTCTACGGGTGGATATTGCAAAGGCATTTAAAACCATTCAATGGGATTCTATAGCTCAAACCATGCAAGCTTTGGGATTTGGTCAGAAATTGCAGCATGTCATCTTCTGGCTTTATCAGGATAGCAAAGCTGCATGCATTTTGTCTAAAGACTTATCAGAGCCCTGGACGCTTGGATGTTCAATCCGGCAAGGTTGCCCTCTCGGTGCTATCTTATATGCTATATCCACGCATCCAATGCTTCAATATATTGATCACTTGGTGGCGATAGATATACTACATGGGTTGGTAATTCCTGCAAGTCGCTCATTGGCTGCTTAGACTTATGCAGATGATTCATTTTTCATGCCAAAAAACACTCCAAGGGATCTTTCGTCGCTTATGCAGGCTCTCTCTTTGTATGGATTGGTTACTGGCCTTAACATTAATTTTCAGGAAATCCCGTTTGCTACCATTGCACTCTTAAGGATTGACAAAGACTGCTCTAGCTGGGGGAAATTGTTCCACCAACTCAGCTGATTCGTCATCTTGGATATCCTCTAGGTTGGAGCATTACTCCCCGTCAATAGATTGATTAGGTTCTCGCTAAATTGAAGAAAAAATTGGAATATTGGAAGTTGGCTACTTTACTGTTGCATGTCCGTCTTCGCATTGTTCAGTCTATCTTGGTAGCTCATATTCACTTTTATCTGCCATTGATTTTTTTCACTAAGGGGGATCTGTCTTCCTTCATGTCCACCATTATGGAAATTTTCTAGCAAGAAAAGCTTACGGATACTTTCAGTATAGAGATTATGCTCACCCAAATTGCATGGAGGGCTGAATATTCTTAATATTCATGTGCACATTTTAGCTCACAAAGGCAAAATGATGCTTCAGTTTCTTCAAGATGATCAAACTTGGGCTGCTATGATGCGCTCCTTACTTGTTCACATCACAATTCCTGCTTTTGGTTTTTGGCAACCCACGCAGTGGGATTTTCTTTTGGGCTGCATTGATGGCAAAGTCAAAGGTTGCCCTATGGTTTCTCAGATGTTTCTAGATTGGAAGCATATTCTTTCACTTGGAATGGAATGGAAGAGAATCTTTACAAGGTAACTCTTTGCGAGCTGAGAGCATCCATTGGTCACAGGTTTCTTCTCCTCCCTTAGCCTTGCAGCAGGAGCCCCGGCACTCTTATTTTCTTAATACAAAAGGGAATTCCAATATTGTTGATGTTATTAAGGATGATGGCACTCTTTTATCCTTCCCTTTGGCTGCTGCAAAATATGGTTTGGGCATGCACTATCGTCCGCTATGGCAAGTCATTACTCGAATGCTTCAGCCATTTCAACCAGTACCGCCTTTAGAACTTCAAGATAGGCTTCACGATTGGACTCTTCTTCCTTTATACTCGTCCATTCGTCCTTTGAAGCTGTCTCATATAACAGTATCTTCTTTATATAAAGTTTTGTCATCACCACCCTGGGTATCGGATAGGGCCAATCAGATTTGGGCATTGCACCGTCCAATCAAATGGTGGAGAAAGAGATTGAAACAAATTTGGCACTCCAAGGTTCCATTATGCCAAAAAGTCTTTTTATGACGTGTTATGTTGGGGGTTGTTCCGTTTCGACAGTTTTTATCATGCAGACGTATTGCTCCAGCTATCTGTCGTCGGTGTTTAACTCCAAGGGATTCATTATCTCATATCTTTTGGCATTGCAGAGCTTCTTGGGCATCCTCCGACACAAATTGAGAATGCGATTTTCTTAGGCTTCTTTTGGCAAGCTTTTCTAGTTATTTGGGATCCATCCTAAATGGATGGATTTTGATTTGTTCTTTACCTGGGTTCGCTACTAGGCACTCTGAACTCTCTAGAAAGCTAGAAACCACAGAGTCTTTGGTGATCCACTTTTTTCTACTTTTGTTTTCTTCCGTCGTTCTTTGCAACAATCGCTCTTCGATTGTTTGCAAACTCACTGAATATATCAGGATGTATATTTTTCCTACAAGGACATTTTCACTTGATATAATATTTCAGCTTGCCGGTTTTTTTCTGGGTAGCTATCTTGTAATATAAAGCATTCAGAGTTTTCACAAAAAAAACAAAAAAAAAAGAGTGTGTGTGTGTGTGTGTGTGTGTGTGTAAGCATACATACGTAAAGATTCCCTTCAAGCCAAACATCTTGCCTTATAATGAGATATTCTGAGATTGTATTTGCATGTCTTTTGCATGTCTTCTATTAGGGGACTGCTTTTTTGTAATATAAGCTACATGAATTCACACAAAAAAAGTCTGTGTATATAAATGTACATGGCTTGTTGGCCTTTCTTATGGTTTCTAGTTCTGATTAATAGTTGTCCCACCTTGGGTCAGCTATGAATGTACATTCTTCTTAATGGAAAGTTCATTCACTGAAAGAAAAGTGTGTGTGTACATTCATAGCTGTCTCAAAGTGAGACAGCTACTACTCATGTGCAAAAAGAAACTGAAAATAAAATATATGATAACTGCTCCAGTAAAGAACAGCTAGTACAAGAAAGCTAAAAAGTGTGTGTGCGCGCGCGCGGGGAGAGCTTGGAGATCAGGTCAAGAGACAGAGCGCCGTACAACTCCTTCCTCTGCCCGTACACCTGTACGGCTGCCGTACAGGTGTACTGTACGTCAGTACGGACAAACCGTACGCTCAGTTCTGCTCGCCCTGTGCAACCTGTGTAATCCCGTTCCAAACTCTGTGTGTGTGTGCGTTGACATCGTTCTCTCTTCCGTAGCCGTCTTTTGTGCCTCCGTACACTTTTGTCATCTCCGTACCGTTTCAACTCGCCTGCCTTCCGTCAGCATCCTTGTTCTCGCCAGGAACCCCGTGCAGTTTTTTTGTCCATACATTTGTACGGTCGCCGTACGGCGTCCGTACGTTCATACGATTCCGTACCAATTTGGCCTTCCTGTACAGTCCGACTCCCCCCCCGTGCAGCCTGTATCTACTACAGCACAGCTCATCATCGTCTGTACACTTTTGGTACCTCTTGCCGTACAGTTTTTAGGGTTTTTCTGCTCCGGTGTCTTCCCTAGCAGTCCTGTGTCTTCTGCCAAAATCTCACTTATCCCTCTGCTCTCTCCTTACCAGTTATACTCTCCTTCTCCTCTCTTTTACTTTCTTTGGGACTGGTTTTTTTGGCTCTTGCTATCCTTTTACAGATATTTCATTCTCAAGCTCCCTTTTTTACAAAGTCATGGCAGAGTATTCATATGAAAAAACGTTTCAAAAGGAGCGCTCGGCTCCTTGCAAGAAGCAAAAGCAGGTTGAGGGTCAGCATGACCCGATGCATGATACTCTTGAGGCTCAACTGGTATATGATGTAATGCATGAAGGATTTGCAGATACGCGAAAAGACTGGAAAGACTTGGTTCCTTCAGTTGGCCTCATGATTGAGGTCGATGAAATTGTGGATCCAGTCAGAGAATATGCCAAGAATGCAGTCATATTATTCTTTCCAGGCCGGATGCCACCAGCTGCAGAGATAGGCAACTGGCTGACACGCACATTGGCTGGCTCTTTTGTTCGTAAAGTACACTATGCAGCCAGGGGCTTTTTTGAGGTTATCATGGTGGATGAGATCCACAAACAAATGCTTTTGGAACATTCACCTCTCTTTTTTGGGCAGCAAATGGTGCATGTCTTGCCATGGTCTTCCACAAGGGACTTTCAGGCTTTAATCCGACACATATGCCCAGTTTGGGTTGAAGTTGTTGATTTCCCCCAATGTATGGCCTCACTTTAGCCTAAAATTGCAGCATCTTTAGGTAAAGTGGTCTGCCCACCACGCCCAAATGGCAACTCAAACAGATTTTGTATTCTCTGGGATACTGATAATCCCACACCGGACTCTTATTCAGTCACGGTGAATAATGTAAACATGGGAAGTGCTTTCTATAAACTCAAATGGGGTTTATTTGCAGGGGCCTGTTTTGAATGCAAAAAGTTTGGACACATGGCTTCACAGTGTCCAATGAATCAACATAAAATGCCTCATGCCACCTTGCCAGTTCACATGTCTACTAAAGATGCTCCTACTCCAGTTGCCAACAAAAATAAAGGCGGTAGACAGCCTTCTGGGAGTCAGGATAGGCAAAGCTCCAGTGGCCCCCAATGGGAATCTCACCTCACATTCACCTCCTGCTACTCAATCCTCAATCAAAGGAAAGCAATCTTCAACTGATGGCTGGCAAAGCCCAAGAAAAGTCATTTCTGCTCGAAGAATTCCACCCCCCCGCACTTGGAATGGTGCATCTTCTAGCGGAAATACCCCAAAGATAAATTCAGGAATTGGGATTACATGGGCTGCAGTAACAGCCAGCAGAACACTCTTCCCTGAAGAAGAGGTTGCTGCTTTGCTGTCTACTTCTTAGGCGGCTACTTCTTCTCAGGGGCGAGGCCTCCACCCTGAGATAGAAATGCAAGGCTGACCGCATAAATTTTGCTGCTGTACAAAGTTGTTACATTACTATAAATACCTGTATATATGACTGCTCACATCAAATGCTTTACACTTAATGTTCAGGGCATGTGTGACAGTAGGAAATGGAAAGCTGTGTGGCTGTACATCAACAGATTTCAGCCTAACATAGTGGCATTACAAGAGCACAATCAACATATTTATGCAGGCAAGACAGGACACTACTGTGGATATGATATTTTCTATGCTGGGGAGCACTCTTTCTCAAGAGTTGTCCTTCTGATCAAACATGAGTTCCAACCAGTCATTGCATTAAATGACAACAAAGGCAGATGGCTTGTTCTCCAATGCATTATTAGAGGAGAGGTGTTTGAATTTGCTTCAGTTTATGCACCTCAGTCCTCTAGAGAAAAAACTGCAATTCGGGATGCCATGCAACAATATCCGTGGAGATCTCATGCCTACATATGTGGGGATTTCAATAATGCTCCACAACAGGGAGACAACACCTCCAGACATGACCATATGCTATCTCCTGAAAGGCATGCATGGTCTCAACTACTTTTGCATTTGGATCTGGTTGACCTTTGGAAGGAATTGCAGCCTTTGTCACCGGGCTACACTTTTCAACATAATGCTCTTTCAGCTTATCAGGCACGTCTTGATCGATGGTATAGTGTCGCTCCCCAACAAAATGGGGATTTCACATGCAAAATGTGGATTGACTATGCCTTTGTGCATTCAGACCATGCACCGCTATGGCTGCGGTTATCTTTTTATCATATGCCAGATGATAGATTGCCACAAAGGAGACATCTAATCATAAACAATAGTTATTTGCAACATGCTGATTTCAAGGCAATGGTTACTGAAGCAGCTCATTGTCTTTCATCTAGCAGCCATCTTCATGTTGATGGTGCCTGGGATTCTTTTATTTCTAAAATGCAAGTGGTGATTAGAGCTTATGGCAAGTCTTACATGAAGACTCTGAGGGAAACCATTGCTCAAGCCAAATCTACTTGTCAAGACCTCACTGAACTCAGTCATCATCGTTCGTTGTCCATGCATGAGCAAACAACACTATGCCAGGCCAGACATTGTCTTAAACTAAAAGATCACAGGAAACTGGCAAAATGGGAGACTAGAGCAAGACAAAGAGCTTTCACACATAAAGGTTGCTCTTCCAAAGAATTTTTCAAAAGTTTACATCAGAGGAGAATCAAAACAGAAATTTGCAGAGTGCTTATGCCCGATGGATCATGGACTACTTCACGGTCACAGCTTGCCTCTGCTTGTGTGCATCATTTCTCTCAGCAATTTGGCTCTGCACCTCCTCCCTCGCAACAGATTTTGCTTGCACAAAATTTACTGTTGCAACATGTTTCTCCAATAATTTCCCCTACTCAAGCTTTGGAATCGGAGGAACCCTTTACAGAGAGGAAACTGTCAGATGCGATCAAATCATGTGGCAGATGGAAATCCCCAGGATGGATGGTTTAACAGTCGAGTTTTTTCTCGCATACTGGCCTATTTTGAAGCATTCATTGCTCTATATGGTGAATGCTGCGTGGCAAAATCAGAAAATGCCGGACACATGGAAGAGAGGTCTTGTTAAACTCCTTCCCAAAAAACAAATTTGCGAGTCTTTGGCAGACTGGAGACCTATCACTCTTATGCCCGTAATTTACAAAGTCACTACCAAAATGATTGTTGATCGGCTAAAGGGGTTTTTACATGATGGGTTGCATCCTGCTCAATATGGCTTTGTCCCGCGTAGGCATATCACAGATAACATTGCTAATGCCTACATTGGAATTGAATATGCCAAATACACACAGCAGGATGTTTTGTTATTGCAAGTTGATATTGCCAAAGCCTTTGATACTGTTCAGTGGGATTTTATTTCAGCGACTATGCAGGCATTGGGTTTTCGCACAAAAATGCAGCAACTCATCAATTGGCTATATCAAGATAGTGAAGCTGCCTGCATACTTTCAGGAGATATTTCTCCATCCTGGACTCTTGCTTGCTCTGTCAGGCAAGGATGTCCCCTGAGTGCTTTACTGTTTGCCATAGCCACTCATCCACTACTTCAATATCTGGATCACCTCTTGGACACTGACCAGTTGCATGGTTTGGAGATTCTTGGCAGTCGCAGCATGATTGCTCAGGCTTATGCTGATGATTCATTCTTTACTCCAAAAAATACTCGGGCTGATCTGTCCATGATTATGCATGCTCTTTCTACATATGGATTGGCTGCTGGCCTTCGGGTAAATTTTCAGAAATCAAAATTGCTGCCGTTACATGCACAGAAATGGCACAACCTTCTGTGGCCTAGGGAAATTGTCCCCGCCTCTCAATTCATTCGACATCTTGGTTATCCTCTAGGCTGGGGACTCACCCGTTCACAACCAACTGATTGGGTGCTAGTAAAGTTAAGGGCAAAACTTGAATATTGAAAGCTTGCAACTTGGCCATTACATGTTCGTCTGCGAATCACACAATCCATTTTGATAGCATACATACAATTTTATCTGCCTCTCACTATGTTCACTAAGGCAGATCTGGTTTCATTTATGTCAGCTATCATGGAAATTTTCTGGCGTTCAAAACATGGCAAGAAAAGTCTCAGATTACTCTCTATGCATCGTCTCTTTTCTCCAAAGATGCACAGGGGTCTGAACATTCTCAATATTCAAATGCATTTACTTGCTCACAGAGGGAAAATGATGATACAGTTTATGCAAGGAGATCAGCCTTGGGCTTTCATGATCCGCTCTCTTTCATTACATCTTCATACATCTGCCTTTGGAAATTGGCAGCCTACTCAGTGGGATTTTTTATTTGGCTCTATCCAAGGCAAGATCAGAGGCTGCCCTTTTGTCTCTCATCTGCATCTTGATTGGAAACACATTCTATCCCACTTGGAATGGCATGGCAGGGACTCTCTCTCAGGCAACTCTTTGAGGGTAGAGAATATTTTTTGGTCTAAAGTATTCCACCCTCCTTTGGCCATACAAGAACCCCGACGTTCTTATTTTCTCTCCTTCAAAGGCATTTCATCTGTGGTGGATGTACTTCAGGATGATGGCACAATTTTATCTTTTTCTACGGCTGCTCGCAAATATGGCTTGGGAGCTCATTATCGTCCTTTATGGCATAGAATTTCAGCAATGCTCCAACCGTATTTGCCGGTACCTCATTTGGAACTTCAGAATCGGCTTGAGGATTGGATTTTACGCTCTCCTTCCTTATACGCCCGTCCTTTGAAGCTCTCACATATCACAGTGTCATCACTGTATAGAGTGTTATTACCTCCACCTTGGATTTCCCACAGAGCAAATACTGTTTGGCATATGGATCGTCCAATGAAGTGGTGGAGAAAAAGGCTGCGTCTCCTTTGGCATTACAAAGTCCCTCTTCGACAACAGCTTTTCCTATGGCGAGTTCTCCTTGGCATTTTTCCATCCAGATAGTTACTCGCACATAGACATATTGCTTCAGCTGTTTGTCACAGATGCCAGCACTCTACTGAATCAGTGTTTCACATCTTTTGGTCCTATCCAAATACTTCTGATCTCATTGCTCTCATCAGACAGAGGCTTCGACAGCGATTTCCTATTGTTACTTTTGGCAGATTTTTCTGGTTGTTTGGCTTTCATCCACAGAGACAGGGTTTTGATTTATTTTTTGTATATTGGTCCCTATGGACTTTATGGATGGATAGAAATCATAGAGTCTTTGGTGATCCACTCTTTTCATCCTTTCTTTTTTTCAAATGATCTCTGCAACAATCATTCTACGATTGCTTTCAGACTCGTTTAATTGATCAGGATGTGTATACAGCTTATACTGAGATCTTTAGTTGAGTAGTAGCTACTTCGTTTTTGAAGTAACTATGAATGTAATTATTCTACCGAAATAAAAGATTTCTTCCCACAAAAAAAAAAAGTGTGTGTGTGTGTGTGTGTGTGTGTGTGAGAGAGAGAGAGAGAGAGAGAGAGAGGGGTGTGTGTGTGTGTGAGAGAGAGAGACGTTTGAGTGTTTATGTGTGTATGTGTGCACGTGTCCTATGTCTAAGTGTTTGTGTGTGTATGTGTACACTTTTAAGTCTAAGTGTTTGTTTGTGTATGTGTGACATGTGTGTGTGTGACATGTGTGTGTGTCTATGTGTGTCTATGTGTTTGATTTATTTTTTGTTTGGGTGCGCTACTAGGCACTGTGGACTCTATGGATAGACAGAAATCATAGAGTCTTTGGTGATCCTACTTTTCCATCTCTTGTTTTTTTCAAACGATCTCTGCGGCAATCGTTCTATGATTGCTTTCAGACTCGTTTGATTGATCATGATGTATATCTAGCTTATACTGAGATTTTCAGTTGAGTAGTAGTTACTCCACTTTGAAAGTAACTATGAATGTAATTATTTCACAGCAATATAATATTTCTTCTCACAAAAAAAGTGTGTGTGTGTGGTGTGTGTGTGTGTGTAGGTTGAGGAGGAGAGGAGAAGTTCTCTGCTGTACAGCCCCCTTTGTCATCCTGCCAGCCTCCGTTTATCCCTTTGCTGATTCCGTACAGCCTGTACCCCTGCAAGTCCATACAATTGGCGTTTGCTATCCGTACCTTTTCTCCTTTTTCTGTAGTTTGGGCCCTCTTTTTGGCTTTTAGTTCCTCTCTTCTTTCCGTACAGTTTCCTGTCACTCCATACGTTTTTTCCATACTGTCAGTCCGTATCTTTTGCCGTGCGTACAGTCTGTACCTTTTGCTGTACAGCCCGTACCTTTTGCCTTTATGTCAGTCCGTACCTTTTGCCGTACAGTCTGCACGGTCAGTTTTATTTACCTGTCCCATCAGTCCTTTTTGATCTGTACTGTCAGCCTTTTGCTTTCCGTACAGTTTAGCCCTCTGTTCTTTCCGTACTGTCAGCCTTTTTCGTTCTGTTTTTGCTTCTCCTTTCACTTCTCTCTTTGCTCTGCTTTTTTAGTCCCTGCTGTCCAGCTCCTTCTCAAGCCTCTTCATTCTTGGGCTCTTCACTCTTTCAGCTCCCAATGGCGGATTGTCCTTATGAGAAGACTTTTCAAAAAGACAGATCACTTCCAAATAAAAAACAAAAGCAAGTTATGGGTCAGGATGACCCTCTCCATGCCTCTACAGAGGCTCAGTTAGTCTATGAGGTGATGCATGAGGGTTTTGAAGACACTCGAAAGAGTTGGAAAGATCTGGTTCCCACCACGGGCATCATGGTTGAGGTGGATGACATTTTTGATCCCGTCAAGGAATATGCCAAGCATGCCATCATTATTTTTTTTCCAGGACGTATGCCTGCTACTACAGATGTTGGTAACTGGTTGACTAGAACCCTAGGTGGTTGCTATGTCAAAAAAGTTCATTATGCAGCAAGGGGCTTTTTTGAAGTGATCATGGCACATGAAGGGTACGGGCAGATTTTATTGGAGCACTCTCCTCTTTTCTATGGGCAGCACATGGTTCATGTGTTGCCCTGGTCTCCTACCAGAGATTATCAGGCGTTGATCCGACACAAATGCCCTGTCTGGGTGGAAGTTGTGGATTTCCCTCAGTGTGTGGCCTCTCTTTTGCCAAAAATTGCAGCCTCTCTTGGCAAAGTGGTGTGTCCGCCCTAGCCTAATGGCAATTCAAATAGATTTTGTATTTTGTGGGACTTAGATAATCTAACCCCAAACTCTTATTCGGTTACAGTGAATAATGTTTCGACGGGCAGTGCCTTCTATAAACTGAAATGGGGTCTCTTTGCATGTGCTTACTTTGAATGCAAGAAGTTTGGGCATATGGCTTCGTAATGCCCTTCACATACTCTAAAGATGCCAGTGCAGGCTGATTTGTCTCCGTCTCTAAGCAAGACCTCTACTGTCCCCTCTTTAGTGAAGGCTAAGGGGGTGGAACAGTTTTTTGCTATCCAGGACAAAGGGAAAGCACCGGTTGCTTCAAATGGTAATGTTTCTCCTTCTGTGCCTTCGGCCTCTCATCCTCAGGCAAAGGAAAAAACTTTGAATCATGCTTGGCAAACCCCAAGTCTTCACACCTAGGAGACCTTTGCCCTCCCAGACTTGGAATGGTGCTTCATCTCAAGGCAAAACACCGGCTGAGAATTCTGGTATTGGTTTGACTTGGGCTGAGGTGATAGCCAATCGTACCCTCTTTCCAGAAGAAAAAGTTGCTGCATTATTGTCTTCTCCCCAGGCTGAGTTTTTTTCTCAGGGCAAAGGCCCGGAGAAACCTTTGCCCTCCCAGACTTGGAATGGTGCTTCATCTCAAGGCAAAACACCGGCTGAGAATTCTGGTATTGGTTTGACTTGGGCTGAGGTGATAGCCAATCGTACCCTCTTTCCAGAAGAAAAAGTTGCTGCATTATTGTCTTCTCCCCAGGCTGAGTTTTTTTCTCAGGGCAAAGGCCCGGATACTAAGGTGGAAATGCAGACATAGAAGGCTTTTTTGATGTTGTACATGCATGTCCTATATCTGTCAATATGCTTGAACATCTCAAATGTGTCACTTTGAATGTACAGGGTTTGTGTGATGCTCGAAAATGGAAACTGGTCTGGCTGTATATACACCAATTGCAGCCTGATATAGTGGCTTTGCAAGAGCATAATCAGCATATGTATGCTGGAAAATCTGGACATTTTGCTGGCTATGACATTTTTTATGCTAGAGAGCACTCTTTCTCTGGGGTATCTTTTTGGATAAGCATGATCTTCACCCTCTTGTGGCCTTCAATGATCACCATGGTCGATGGATGATCATACAATGCCTCGTTCAAGGCGACATCTTTGAATTTGCATCAGTATATGCTCCTCAATCTTATGGGAATCGAGCTTTGGTTTGGGATGCCATGCATAAATATCCTTGGCAACATTATGCTTTTATCTGTGGTGATTTCAATAATGCCCCACAACCAGGAAATAATACCTCAGGCCACACTCACATGTTGGCTTTTGAAAAGCAGGCATGGTCTGAATTTTTGCTTCAGTTGTCTCTTGTTGATCTTTGGAAGGAATTACAGCCCATGCTTCCAAGCTATACCTTTGAGCATAATTCTCAATCTTCATATCGGGCATGCTTGGACAGATGGTATCGGGTTGATCCGCAGCATTCTAATGCCTTCACTTGTCAGCTTTGGATAGACCATGCTTTCATATACTCTAATCATGCTCCTCTTTGGCTGAGGCTCTCTTTGCATGACTTTCCAAATGACAAATTGGATTGCAAATGCCTTTTGCTGTTAAATAATGGTTACCTTGACCATGCTGATTTTAAAGCTATGATTTCCGATGCCATTCAGCCTCTTTCGCATCAAATGCACATTGATCTAGATTATGCATGGCAGGCTTTTGTTGCAAGAATGCAAGCTGTCTACATGCAGGCCACATGGGAGACCGTTAAGCATGGCAAATACACTTGCCAGAGTTTTACAAACATCAGTCATCTTCGGCTTTTGTCTTCAGAAGAAAACTTGCTATTATGCCAGGCTAAATTTTGTCTTCCATCGAATGATCGAAGAAAGCTTGCTAAATGGGAGACCCGATCTAGGCAAAGGGCTTTTTTGGATAAAGGTTGCTCTTCCAAGCAATTCTTTAAAAGTTTGCATTACAAAAGATAAGCTGTCAATATTTGTTGGATCCGGATGCCTCATGGTTCCTGGTCCTCATCTCGCTCAGAGCTTGCTGCTTTTTGTGTGCATCACTTTTCATCTCATTTTGGGCATGTGGACATTCTTTCTCCTCGGGTTGTGTCTCCTTGCCAGCTTCTTTTGCAGCATGTCCATCCCATCCTCTCTGATGCTCAGGCTTTGGAATTGGAAATTCCTTTCACAGAAAGAGAATTGTCAGATGTTGTTAAATCCTGTGGCAGATGGAAATCTCCCAAATGGGATGGTCTCACTGTGGAATTTTTTCTTGCTTTCTGGGATATCCTCAAGCACACTTTGCTGCAAATGGTTAATTCAGCCTGGGAAAATCAGCAAATGCCTACGTCATGGAAAAAAGGACTTGTCAAGCTCCTTCCAAAAAAGCAGTTATGTGATTTGCTCATTGATTGGAGACCAATAACGCTTATGCCAGTTATTTACAAGATCACAGCCAAAATGGTTGTGGATCGTATTAAAGATTATTTGCATGATGGGCTGCATCCTTCGCAATATGGCTTCGTTCGCCGTAGGCATATCATAGATAATATTGCCAATGCTTATATTGGGATTGAATATGCCAAATACACACATTAGGACGTTATGCTCTTACATGTGGATATTGCAAAAACCTTTGATACAGTTCAATGGGATTTCATCTCGCAAACAATGCAAGCTTTGGGGTTTGGAACAAAAATGCAGCAAATTATTTACTCGCTTTCCACGGACAGCAATGCAGCTTGCATTCCTTCTAGAGATCTCTCTGATGAGTGGACTCTTTGTTGTTCGGTCCGTCAGAGATGTTCCCTTAGTGCTTTATTGTATGCCATTGCTACCCATCCTATGCTGCAATATATTGATCATCTTGTGGCTACAGGCTCCCTTCATGGTTGGAATTGGATGCAAATCGTAGCATGGTTGCTCAAGCTTATGCTGATGATTCTTTCTTTACCCCGAAGAATACACAGAATGATCTTTCTGCTTTGATCAGACTCTCTCTGTTTATGGTTTGACAGCTGGTCTTCATGTAAATTTTCAAAAGTCCAAGCTGCTCCCATTGCACCCACTCTAATTGTTCGTCATCTTGGTTACCCTTTGGGGTGGAGTCTTACTCGTCGTCAACAAACTAATTGGGTGATGGTCAAGCTTCGCAAAAAGCTAGAATATTGGAAATTGGCAACTTGGCCTTTGCATGTTCGGCTTCGGATAGTGCAGTCCATCCTTGTGGCATATATTCAATTTTACTTGCCTTTGATAATGTTCACCAAGGCAGATCTTGCTTCTTTCATGTCTCCCATTATGGAAATCTTTTAGCGTTCCAAACATGGCAGAAAAAGTATCAAATTGCTTTCAGTGCATCAACTTTGTTGGTGGTTTTTATTGACGATGCAGTTTCTTCACAGCATCTCTTTTTACAAAGCAACAATCTTAAACTGGAGGATGTTGTGTTTGATCCTCCTCCAGTACTTGGCTGCCTCATGACTTTTGCTCTGAGGCTTTACTTGTAAATTTTTCCTTTGTACTTATTGGTGGGTTTTTACCTCTTTTTGTGGTTTCCCACACATAAATATAAGATTTCACTAAAAAATGTGTGTGTGTGTGTGTGTGAGAGAGAGAGAGAGGGAGGAGCATTACATCTTAAGGTTTCTATAAACATTGGTAAATGAGTACCTTATGGGTGTTAAAATACGGAGAGAGAGAGAGAGAGAGAGAGAGAGAGGGAGGGAGAGAGAGAGTATGGATGTATGCTAAATAATTACCTTGTGGGCAACACCAGCTCGCTCATAGTACCTTTGTGCAACATTCAAATGGTTCTTATCCCTATCACAAGCAACAAGACGGCCACAATCTGGAAGAGCCAAAGCTACAGCTAAAGACGAATATCCCTACATGAAAAGAGAATCTTTCATTAGTCTCCTTAATGAGAAAACTATTGTAAACAAGGACTTGGCCTCTTTTCAGAAAATGTTGTACTCGTATACTACAATTTCAAAAATCAAATTCAGAATAATGCTGAACAAAGTATGCTGATCAGCTCAATATAACAAACTCAAAAATCAGCAGGCTCCTGCTTGGTGTTAATTAACGCCCCGGCCTGCACCCCCCAATACCCACACACACACACACACCCCTATTATTTTTTTGGTGAACATACACTTTTTTTTGCAGCAGTCCCAAAGAACAGACTGTTACAAGCATCAGAAGATATCATTATATCACAAGAATGCAGTATAATCTAAATCCTGCTCATGCAGAAAATCATAAAATGATTGTCGTAAAGATGCCCGGAAGAACTGTGAATCATAAGAGATGGATCACCAAAGACTCAATGGTTCCGATCCTTCCATAGAGTCCATAGTGCCCAACAACAAACCCAGTGAACACACACACACACTTTTTGGTGAAATCTTGTTATATTTATATTACAATTTGCAGCCCCCTAAAAGAAGGGAGAAGCGATTACAAGATTCGAAAAGGTCATTATACAACAAATATGTAGTACTGTCAATCTTATGGGCTCGCAAGCAATCAAAGAAAGATTGCCTTAACGATGCCCCTAAAGAAAGAGAAACTATGAAAGAAAGGCTCTTTAAAACTCTATGGTTGCGGTCCTTCCATATAGTCTAGAGAGTCCAATAGCGAAGAAAAGCTCGTAGCTTGACCTGATAGAGAGCCATCCGAAAATCCAAAAAGACCCACCGAAAGTAGCACTAGGAAAACAAGCCACTAACAGCCGCTGCAAAAAGAATAAGAAATCTCGGGAGTAAGGACAACGCCAGAAGATGTGGTTCACAGATTCCCGTGGAGCGAGAGATTTGTGACGGTGAGAAGGGCTCACATGTCCGTGAGCCAAAAGCTGTCCAATAGGAAATACCCCTCCAATTACTCTTCAAAACAAAACCTGCTGCCGAAGAGGGAGATTTGAATTCCAAATGAGCCTCAATATGTTCCTCCACCACCCAAGAGTGCAATGCAAGGGCCAGATATTATTTGCATGAGCTAAAAACCTAGAAGGGGATAAAAGAGCCCTATATAGAGCAGCAACAGTGACGGAAGCCAGTGATAGGGGATGACCTCTATAGGAACTAGAGCCCAATCCCGGGGACGGTTGTGAAGCTTCAAAGGAGGAATTCGCTGAAAATCTGGAAGGAGATGAGAGAGTAGACACCAATACCGACAATAATGAGATCCCAAATGAAGATGACGAGCTATGACAGGAAAAGGCATCACACACCCGTGTCATCTAGAACATCACCAATAGAATGAATCCTTTTTCACCCGTGAACACACACACACACACTTTTTTTTTGGGTGAAAATTGAGTTGCTTTATATTACAAACTCGTCATCACAGAATAGGACGATGAGAAATACATCAAGAAAGAAAGAAAGAAATTTTATTAGAGTCTTCGGAAGACCGATGGGTCTATGAGACTGAAAGAAAACCTGATACAAATCACAGTAAGGGTGGAGCTACTGAAACGAGCATCATCACCCGTGCTGAATCCTAAGTCTGATCATACATAATCAAATATATCTGGATGTAACACTGAAAAGAAAAGGACTGGAGCGGAGCGGAATCCTCCGTATGTCATGTCCCCCTGGCTGGTGCATAGCCGGTGATGGGACGCTGGTGCCCGTCAAGGAGTGATGTGCATCTCGGTCTCCTGGACGAGGCTCGACGCAAGACCAGAGCCACCATGACTCCCGTGGGACGTATCCCAAGTCTAAACAATGACCCGGAGTGATCTATGTGTCCCCTCGATGTCTCGTGTGTCGTGTTGCGATCGTCGGGTCAGGGTCTCTGTCACGTCGGCGGCTAGAGACTGGACGATCAATGTCACTCGATGGGAAGAACTCTGTAATCCTGCTCTGAGAGGTGTCTGATGATGTGGCCAAGTGTCACCACAATGTAAATATCCTAAGTCAAAGTACAATTGACCATTTATTTGATCATAATTAAAGAGTTTTATATGTGTTAATTACGGTCAAAGAGTTATTTTAATGGTCGAAGTATTGACTATGGTCAAAGATACTTGACTCCAGTCAAGTAAATCTGACTGCAGTCAGAGAGTGTTGACTTCGGTCAACAAGACTTGGCATGCGCCAAGAGGGTTAACCCCGGTTAACCAAGATGTGCCAACTTCGGTTGGAGAGACCTGGCTATAATTAAGGCGCCTTGACCTTTGGTCAAAGCTCTTTAATTATAATCAAGAGTGTTGACTCCGGTCAACCAGAGAAAATATATATTTTTATTTGTATATATATATTTGTTTAGATGTGCACATGTGTTCAGTGGGGACGCCCACCGTGACTAGGATTAGTCCACAGTGTGTTATTTGCATGCAAAGCGCTAACAATTAATGGGTACCATGGTGGTGCGCTTTAATTAATTGTTGCAGGTACTAGCAAGGATTATTTTTCCTAAGCGAAATGGGAGCCTGACAAGCATTTAGGAGGCGGTTCGTGTGACCGAGAGCTTTGAAGACTCCAGAATGGCCCTTAGTGGCTTGTAATAGGATTTAGTCTAGATTTTAGACAAGTGGCATGTTGCCAATTTGAATGGAGCTTGAAGCTCTTGTAAAAGGAAGGATTTTTCACGTTTTGAAAAAAGAGACTTACGAGACAGCTCTAAGCTGAACTTCTGTAACAGATTTTCTTGAATGAATAAAGACCTTCGGGGGGGTCCAGCCCGACGATTTGTCCTGGGCCCTAGTGTATCTTCAGAGAGAGGGAGTGAGGGAGAGTTTTTGAGAGTGAAATTCCGTCGCTGAAGTGAAGCCAGAGCTGTTTTTCACCAGTCAGTCTGGTTTTATTTCTTTCACCCTCTAGTCTGGTTCTATTGGTATCAGAGAGTAGGTTCATGGCCTTCTTAGGTTGTGACGATGCAGCAAGAGAGCAGAAGGAATCAACGTTGATTCACCAAGGGATAATCGTCATAGCGTAAATGCTGTGTGAGAAGCTCTCATCGCAAAGAGTGATGAAGCCATTGACGAAGGTGTGGACCCGAGAGGTGCTAGTTGGTAGGTCGGTGGAGCGCTGCTTGTTAGCTGCGACATAAGGGAATTGACGTGGAACGAGTTTGACGAAATCATGGTCATTGCGTAGAGCCACGAACAGAAGCTTCGAGAAGAATTCATGACGGGATTCGAATGATCATCACGGACGAAGAGATGCCTTCACGGGGATGCCTGCGCCGCCCATCTGTTTTCACAGAGATTCGAACGTTAAACCGGAAGGCGTGAGCTTCACGTGATCTGCGAAAGGGGATTTTCTGACGGGATTTGTAGGTTTTTTTCGTCGATCCCCTCCACGGGCGTAGGTGCTGCAAAGGTGATCAGGATGCAGGCGCGACGCGCGATGACCACTGCATAGCCAAGGCTTGAAACCTTTGGATGTTGCTGACGTGGCCAGGGTGCCACCTAGGCAGACACGAGGCACACAGGTGATGTGGCGTCCGCACGTGCAGGCGCTGACGTGGCGGATGGAGCGATGGGTTGATGACGTGGCACTGACACGTGGCAGACAGCTCAGCAGCTGACGTGGCAGTACACATGGCAGACCGCGCAATTGCTGACGTGGCGCCTAGCCAGGTGGCAGATGATGTGGCAGGTCAGCAGATGACGTGGTGCACACACGTGAGGTGCTGACGTGGCAGTACATGTGGCAGCCAGCTCAGATGCTGACATAGCACTGACACGTGGCAAACAGGTGGCAAAACCGTGGTTAGTGTAACTCTGGTTAGCTGGACTTTGATCAGAGGTCCAGTTAGTTGGCCCAACCAAACCAGACCAGAGCAGAACCAGTCTGGTCAGTTTGACCAGACAGTAACTATCCAATCACAGACTAACCAGACCAGAACCAGTTAGTCTGGTTAGAGTAACCAGTAGTTACCCATCTGGTCACTGTTCCAAAAAAAAAAAAAAAAAAAGTTGCAGAGACTGTTTCTGCTAGCAATTTTCACCTGCTTGTCAGACTTTTACTGTCAGAAAAGCAGCAGAAAAACAGAGAAAGCAGAGAAAACAGAGAAAGTAGATCTCTACTGTCAGAAAACAGCAGAAAAACAGAGGAATCAGAGATTTGCAGAAAAAAGAGTATGCATGCCTTTGAGCAGTAAAAAGAGGGAAAAAAAAACAGATGCCTTTTGAAGCCATCTGCAGCAGCCAGAATAGGGCAATATAGTTGTTGATGCTTTGGCAACTGTGTGGGTATATGCCTTGAACTGTCAGCCAGTACTGGCATAGATTGTAAATGCAAAACACCTCTTGTTGAGGTACTTTTTCTGTTGAAAAAGCAAAAGTAGAGTGCATCAGTTACCCGCACGGTGTGAGAAATCTGCAGATCTCAGAATATGGATCAATCACCTATCCAGTGGGATTCACAAGATAGGGATGTACATCCAGGACAGAGAAATGTGCCGCAAACTCAACAAGAATTTGAACAGATGGTACGCACTCGTATACAAGAGCTGGAAAATCTCAAAAGGGATCCCAGGACTCAGTATTTGTTTCCAGCAGAAGCTATGCCTAATCCAGTATATGACGTGCCAATGCCAGAGGCACACTCTCGTGTACAGTCTGAGAGAGAGAGATCTCATAGATCTCATAGGAGATGGTCCCATAGTAAAAAGAGATCGAGGCATCATCACCGATCTCCTAGTCCATCACCGTCTACCTCGAGTTCGACTTCTGTGTCTTCTTCTTCCTTATCAGATAAACCATCCAGGAAAAGAAGGAAACACAAGAAGTCTCGGAAGAGAAAGTCTTCCAAAGCGACCAGGGAATTTAAAGAGGGAGGAAAATCTGTCAAGTTTATGACCTACAATGGACAGTATGGTCATACAGACAAAGCATTGCAGTTTATCAGACAGTTTGATGCTGCATTCGGTACAGAGAAATTTTCAGAATCCTCCAAGTTAAGAATGGTCAGTCTACACTTAACAGCAACGGCTAGTGCATGGTGGAGTGCACTGACCACAGATGGGTCAGCCCCAAGGAAGTGGAAGGGCTTCAAGAAAGCCTTCTACCAGCAGTTCATGCCTAAACAGTTTAGAGACCATGTTCTTCAAGATTGGGACAGCTTGCACATGGATGCAGGAGATACAGTGGATGGGTACAACCAAAAGTTCTGGGATGCTTATTTGCAAGTTGCACCGTTCAAAAAGATCTCCAAAGGCACCCAGATGAGGAAGTACAGAGCAGGTCTCACTCCAAGAATTCAGGCAGTAGTGAATGCTTTGGGGGCAAAGAATATTCAAGATCTTATGCATTCAGCCTCAGTAGCGAGTCTTGTGCCGCTACAAGATCCATCTACAGTGCCATCCTTGCATGCAGGACGTGCTGATAAAAAGAAAACTGATTTTCCAAAATCAGAAAAGAAAGAGTCCCCCAAGGCTGAAAAGAAAGGGTTTCAGCCTCAGATGCCGAGGGGTACTCAGTTTTCAAAGACCTATAAGGGCAAATCTCTATTCACCCCTGAACAGATAGCGGAATTCCGTAGAGATGGGAAATGCTTCAGGTGGTAAAGAGGGGCATGTGGCTGCCCAGTGCCCAGAAAAGCCTTCAACATCGAAGGGAAAAGAGGCAGAGAAGCCACGAGGACCGCAAAAGCCAATGGCGGGGGGTATTCCTGATATACTGGGTCATGCTTTGAACCCAGAAGAACGAGAATTACTGCTATCATGGGGCAAAGTTAGAGACCAGCAAGCGCTAATTTTATTTGATCCAGGGGCTACTGATAATTTTATATCAGAGGATCTAGCCCTGAGGCTGGGAATAAAGACGGAAGAGTTAGGCAAGGCTTTGGATGCCGATCAAATGTTTTGTGGGAATCCTGTGCCAGTTACTCCCCTGATAGGGAAGCTCCGTCTTCATGTTCAGAGTTATGTGGATCACGAAGACTTCTTCATTTCTCCACTGAAACATTATGATGTAGTTTTGGGGATGCCTTGGTTTCACCGCAAGGCAGTGAAGTTGACTCTTCCTGAAAGAGTGCTGGAGTTTGTGCATAGGGGGAAAAATCAGCGTTTAATTGCCAGGAATAAAGGGGACACTATTCCCATTGTATCTGATGTTTCATGCAGTAAAGCAATAAAGTCTGCAATTTCTGCGTACATGGTTTTTGTAAAAGAAAAAGAGAATGATATGCATGCTGAAATGAATGATGCAGACAAAGATAAGTTCCAGTTTCTTGTAAACTTTAAAGATTGCTTTTCTGATGTTTTGCCAGGGGAGTTACCCCCAGAGAGACCAGAAGACCATCAGATAGAGTTAATGCCTGGTAGTGAGCCACCAAACAGACCCCCTTATAGAGTCAGTGCGACTCAGAGAGAGGAGATTATGGCTCAGGTACAGGACTTGCTGTCCAAAGGGTTGATTCAGCCCAGCTCGTCTCCTTTTTGTTCCCCTGTACTGTTAGTACAGAAGAAAGATGGTTCATTCCGTATGTGCGTCGATTATCGCGCACTGAACAAAATGACCATCAAGAATAGATTCCCTATTCCACGTATTGATGATGTCCTGGATCAGTTAAATGGAGCTTCAGTTTTCAGCAGGATAGACTTAAAGAGTGGCTACCACCAAGTGAGGATACAGCCTCAGGATGTGCATAAGACAGCATTCCGCACAACATTCGGGTTGTATGAATACTTAGTGATGCCTTTTGGGTTGACAAATGCTCCAGCCACATTCAATAGAATGATGGATCGCATCTTCCGGAAGTACAGGCATTTTACCGGTACTTTCTTTGATGATATCTTAGTTTTTTCTAAGACAGAGGAAGAGCACAGAGAACATCTTGCTATAGTGTTTCAAGAGCTGAGAAATCATCAGCTCTATGCAAACAGCAAGAAAAGTGAATTCTTCCTGGTATCTGGGGCATATAATATCCAAGAATGGGATACAAATGGATCCAGCGAAGATCCGTGCCATTCCGGAATGGCCAGAGCTGAAAACTGTGCATGAAGTTCGAAGCTTTTTAGGCTTGTGTTCTTACTACAGAAGGTTTATCAGACATTTTGCTGATATCGCAGCTCCATTACATGACCTCACTAAGAAAAATGCAGCCTTCACATGGGGATTATCATAGAAGAAAGCATTCAATACACTCAAGGAAAAGTTGACTACAGAGCCTATTCTAGTAGTTCCGGATCTGTATCAGTCTTTTGATGTGGATTGCGATGCTTGTGGAGAATGTGTTAGGGCTGCATTGCATCAGAATGGTCATGTAGTAGCCTATGAAAGCAGGCGACTTCGGGATGCGGAAAGATATTTAGGAATCTATGAGAAAGAGTTATTGGCTGTAATTCATGCCATCCATACATGGAAACACTATCTTTTGGGTGCAGATTTTACTGTCAAAACAGATCACCAAAGTCTGAAATACTTTTTGACTCAGACTAAGCTTTCAGAGAAGCATATGAAATGGGCAAACATGCTGTCAATGTATCATTTTCAGATTGTCCATACTCCAGGAATTCGGAACAGAGTGGCAGATGCCTTGTCTCGAAGACCCCAGGTCAATAATGTAACTATTGCTTATCATCAGGACCTGGAAGGCATGAGGGAACAATATGCTCATGATTCTGATTTTGGTGAAATTTTACAGCAGATGCAAGAAGGGCAATCCACCAGTCACTATTCCCTGAAAGATGGGTATTTAATGAAAGATGATTGCCTATGCATCACCCAGGAGATGAGGAAAAAGATTTTGGGGGAAAGCCATGCACCTCCCTATGCTGGACATAGAGGAATTACAGCAACAACTCTAGCCCTAGAGAGGTATTTCTTTTGGCCAGGAATGCGGAAAGATATACATCAGTTTATTACTGAATGCCTTACGTGTCAGAAAATAAAGCACGATAGACGGAAGGCACTTGGCCTACTTATGCCTCTTCCCGTGCCTCAGGCACCATGGGAAAGCATTACAATGGATTTTAGTTTTGATTTGCCGAGATCAAAGTCAGGGAATGATGGGATTTGGACTATCATTGATAGATTCAGCAAGCAAGCTCATTTCCTTCCGGTTCGCAAAACCATAAAGGCAGATCATATGGCTAAGCTGTTCATGGCACAAATCTTTAAACATCATGGTATGCCTAAGTCCATTGTTAGTGATCGAGACCCCAGAATGACCAATCTATTCTGGAGAGCTTTATTTGATAACATGGGGACGAATCTGAATTTCTCCTCTTCTTTCCATCCCCAGACGGATGGTCAAAGTGAAGTAGCAAATTCTACCATTTTGGATATGCTGAAATGCTACGTGGGTGACCAAAGTTCAGACTGGGAAAAGTACCTACCGTTAGTAGAGTTTGCTTACAATAATACAGTACATAGCTCTACAGGGAAAGCCCCTTTTGAAATCATATATGGGAAGGTGATTTTGCCACCTATATTAAGGACCAAAGATGAAATATTTGCAGCTGATCAGTTTGTAAGAAGAGACCTCCAGACAGCTTACAGCCAAGTCCGGACAGCAATTGAAAGGTCTCAAGAGAAACATAAAAGAGCTGCAGATAAACATAGGAGACAGCTAGATCTCAAGGAAGGGGACTGGGTACTTTTGAGGTTTGAAAAAGCTAGGCTCCGCAAGTTTAAAGGCAAACAGAAAGTGTATGCAAAGTTATCTCCCAGATACTATGGCCCTTTAAGGATTACAGAAAGAATAAATGAGGTTGCATACAGATTAGCATTGCCAGAGCATTGGAGGATTCACAATGCATTCCATGTGAGTCTTCTAAAGAAATTTCAAGGACCAGAGCCTACAGAACCAGTATCAGAAGATCCACCAGAAGTGGATGAGCTGGAGGAAGTCCTTCAGCCAGAGCAAATTGTGTACCATACTGTACGTAAAGGCCCTCAGGGTAAGGAATTTTACAGATATCTTGTAAAATTCAAGAATTATACGGCATTAGATGCCAAGTGGATGGACGAAGACATGTTATCCGATCATCCACAGCTTTTGGGTGTTTACAAGGAAGCTTTTCAGTTGAGGTCAACTGAATAGAAGCCGAGGGGATGTCACCACAATGTAAATATCCTAAGTCAAAGTACAGTTGACCATTTATTTGATCATAATTAAAGAGTTTTATATGTGTTAATTACGGTCAAAGAGTTATTTTAATGGTCGAAGTATTGACTATGGTCAAAGATACTTGACTCCAGTCAAGTAAATCTGACTACGGTCAGAGAGTGTTGACTTCGGTCAACAAGACTTGGCATGCGCCAAGAGGGTTAACCCCGGTTAACCAAGATGTGCCAACTTCGGTTGGAGAGACCTGGCTATAATTAAGGCGCCTTGACCTTTGGTCAAAGCTCTTTAATTATAATCAAGAGTGTTGACTCCGGTCAACCAGAGAAAATATATATATTTATTTGTATATATATATTTGTTTAGATGTGCACATGTGTTCAGTGGGGACGCCCACCCTGACTAGGATTAGTCCACCTAACAGCCCTCTGTCACCTCTTCCCCTTTGTTGCCTATTTTACCTACTTTGCCAGAGGCTCCCTCCTCCTCATCCTCTCTACAGACTTTACCCATCCCCTCCTCTCCATCCCCGGTACCCGCTTTCTCTCCCCCTTTCCAGCCTTCTCCTTCATCCCCGCTACCCACCTTACCGGTTTCCCCCCTTTCTCCCTCTCTTTCTCCTTCCATGCCTTGCACTGTTTGTCCTTGCCGCCACATCCTACCAGAGCTTCAGCACTTTGAGACCCACCTCCGAGCTGCCCTTCAGATGCTTCACAGGAAGGACGAGACCATTGCTCTACTTACAGCTCAGGTTGCATCTCTTGCTGATCGAGTGACACAGCAGGATCGGGAGATCTTGTCTATTAGGACAGATCTTCAGGTCTTACACGCGACTCATAGGACTCTTGCTGGAGAGATTCATGGACACACAAAGCGAGTGCAGCAGATCGAGACTCGCGTTCAGCACATAAACACATCTCCCACTACAGCGGTAGCAACGGTTGAGGAGCATTTGACCTCCCTTCAGACAGAGGTCCAGAGAGCCACAGAGTGGGTGGATGTCGTCCGCCGTCAGCCATCACAGCCTCAGAGATCGACTGTATCGGCTACATTGGCCGAGTCACAGCAGAGGGCCACAAAGGCCCTCAACATTCGCATTCGTGGTATCTTGCCCTCGGCGACAGAGTCCACGATGACACAGGCTGTGACCTTTGTCTCTCAGACACTGGGAGTACAGGATCATGGCATAGTAGGAGCATATAGAGTCGGGAGGGATCGTACTAGAGAGCAGCCCCTCATTATCAGATTCAGAGATGCCCAGGCACGTCTAGCTGCCCTCAGGAGGAGAGGGACACTCAGAGACCACCCACAGATTTCCATGGACGAGGATCTGACTCAGATACAGGTTGAGGAGCGCAAGGCGCTCATGCCTCAGAGAGATGCAGCCCGAGCTCAGGGCAAGTGGGCAGTGATCAGGGATGGCAGACTCATCACAGGCACCTTGAGGCGTGCTCCCACAGTGCTTAGAGATGGCAGACCAGCAGATATAGCCCCACCCCCACCTCCTGCTCCGACCGCTTAACGGGACAGGGCCCATGGGACACACCACCCGTCAGATAGTCTACGCATCGCTGTATGGAACTGCAATGGTTCTTTTACAGCACAGCCAGGCAATCTACGGGGGGCATTCTTTGGGAGAGATATCATCTTTTTCACGGAGACACACGAGAGTCCAGAGAGACCTTTGCCACGAGTGACAGGGTATACATGGAGATCTGCCTTCAGGCAGCACACTCGGACATTTGGAGTGAGAGGATCTGGAGGAGTGGCCATTTTGTACAGAGAGCATCTCGATCGGATCATCACAGTGGAGAGAGCGGATTCACATGCCCGATTCTTGTGGGTACGCATCCGCCGCAGAGCCCCTCAACGAGATCTTTTTATTGCAGTTTGCTACTTCCCCCCGGCGCAGTCGATCTATTCTTCCACTTGACCAGGCCAGTCCATATTTGAGGATCTCTCAGCGGACATTGCAGATTTTTCACATCGCGGAGAAGTCATCCTTTTAGGAGACTTCAACGCGAGGACCTCAGACAGACAGGCCCTCACTTATGACTTCATGGAGGATCCGGTCATACTCCCAGCATTTCACGATGATAGCCTCTGTCGGACTTCATCAGACTGCACTGTACAGCCCACAGATCAGGGACGTCAGTTACTGGAGCTCCTCACCTCGCACAGTATGGTTATTTATAACGGCTTGTCCAGGTGGCCACAGTCTTCCAGGCCTACATTCTCTTCTACTTCTGGGCGTGGTACTAGCGTGATCGACTACATCATAGGTCCCCCGACTCTAGTCCCTTCCATCCATAGCCTTACTGTTAGCCCCTTCATGCCCTCTGCCGACCATGCACTCATCCACTTTACTTTGACTCATGTCTCCCATGACCCACCCCCCCCTCGTTATCATGACCGCCAACCCTATTATGAGGTTCATTTCGACCACCAGTTCGATGATGTATATAGCCAGAACCTCAGCCGCCTACTTCGTCCTCATCTATTAGATGCTCTACCATCCACGCAAGACCGGTGGGAACTTGTACATACTTCACTCGTTTCTGCCGCTCACATGTCGTTCCCTGCCACATGTCATTTGTCTAGTCCCCCACCGGTGGGTCTTGTTCCTTGCAACGGTTGGTATGACGAGGAGTGTAAGGAACTCCGCAGGAAACTCCACCTTGAGACCAAGGAGAAGTCTCCCCTCCTTGCCGAAACCAAGAGAGACTACAAGTGGTTGGTTAGGCGCAAGAAACGCCAATTTCTAGCCCGGAATGAGGAGGAGCTGAGAAGCTTGCTTTTCAGCTGTGACTCCAAGGAATTCTGGAGAAAATTCCTCCGCTCGAAGTCTCAGAGCCCCCTCACAGATCCACGTGTCTGGTCTGCATACACTTCAGCTCTATAAGATGTTCCAGATCAGCCAGCCATCGATTTATCCCATTCCTCTAGGCCAGCTTCATCTAGTCTCTTCACACCAGAGAGTGTCCGTGCAGCAGTCCACCGATTGAAGAACGAGAGAGCTAAGGATCATGATGGATTGCAAGCGGAGTATGTAATCCATGGGATTGATGCCTTAGATTTTGTTCTTTCCCGTCTCTTCAATGAGTCTGTTTGTACAAGCCTACCACAGTCCTGGTTAGGCAATACCATAGTACCTATCCACAAGTCGGGGGACCCTATGGAGCCGTCGAATTACAGGACCATCATGATTGGCCACATTATGGCCAAGATCTATGCATCAGTTTTGGAAAGCCGTATAAATGACCATGCCGAGACGACAGGACTCAGAGCCAGAGGGCAGGCTGGATTTTGCAGGGATCATTCGACACTTGACCACATCCTCACACTCAGGGCACTGGTAGAGGAGGCGAAGTGACGAAGGCAACGGCTTTATTGTTGCTTCGTGGACTTCAGGAAGGCATTTGACACAGTTCCGCGATTCAGATTGTTTCAGAGGATTCGCCAGATGGGCTTCATTGGAGAGATACAGTGGGCTATCATGGCCTTGTATGAGAGGGTCACTGGTCGGGTTCGGACACGTGAGGGGCTCTCAGAGGAGGTATGCAGCACGATCGGGGTGAAGCAAGGTTGCCCGCTCTCTCTTCCTCTCTTTGGATTATATATTGATGAGCTAGAGATGTTTGTACAGATGACAGGCGGTGTGGGCTCTACTCTCTCAGGATCCTCCATTCCTATCCTCCTGTATGCGAACGATGTGGTTCTCATTTCCTCTACTGCTCAGGGCCTCCAGGCACATATTAAGGCACTCCACAGGTTTTGCCACGACAGGGGGTTGACTGTAAACCTTGGCAAGACCAAGGTTATGGTTTTCAACACCTCTGATCGTATTTACAGCACGGATGAGTTTTGCTTCACTTATGACGGACAGCCCATTGAGCTTGTTAGAGAGTACACTTATTTGGGGGCAGTTTTTAGGGGACCGATCTTCACCATGACATATGCAGCACGAGATAGGATTAGTAAAGGGTATGCTTCGTTGGCTCATCTTGAGCGTCAGTGTTTTCAGTCCCACTTTCAGCATCCCGATACGAAATCCTTGCTTTTTGATACATTGGTGAGACCAGTTGCGATGTATGCAGCTCCTTTCTGGGCAGGAGACCTCGGCGCTGCAGATTGGAGACGAGTAGAGAGGTTACAGATCATCATGTTCTCCCGGCTCATTAGGGCCAAGGCTACAGTTCCGCACGAGATCATGCTAGCAGAGTTTGGAGCTACTCCCCTTGCATTGGATGCAGTGTTTCAGTCGGTCATGTATTTGCACAGAGTTAGGGAGTTTGGAGACTCAGCAGCAGGCAGAGCTCGGCTGCCATGGTTAGCACTTGCATCTTCTATGGAGTTGGCACGATCTGGGGCCCGATACTGCTGGTACTTCAGACTCACTAGGTGGCTCACATCTCTTGGACTAGACATGGATAGACTGCCTCCCTTCCGATACAGCATAGATGCCCCTCATCCCGAGTTGACTCGCCACGAGCCTAGCCAGGTCACGAGAGCAGACTTGCTGCAGCTTCATACGTATCGCACTTGGATTTATCCCACGCAGCTTCCGACGAAGATGGCCACATATCGTGACCACTTCCTTCGGATCTCAGAGGATGGATTTGTCATTCCACCAGGCTATACAGGTATCCACATGTTCCACTCACTGAGGATTGCCCTTGGCCAGCTTAGAGTCTCTTCGCATCAGCCCGAGATAGAGGCTGGTAGGATGCGACGCATGGAGGACGGCGACCAGGCCGAGAGACCAGGATCTGCCCTTGTTGCACCATGGGAGAGGTGGAGTCAGAGGAGCACTTCATTTGCAGATGCCCGCTATATTATGAGCTCAGAGCTAGATTCCACTGTCTCTTCACGGATGGCTTTGGACCTCTCTCACGAGTGATGGACTACGAGGATCAGCATTGCCTAGCTCTTTATGTCAGGGAGGCCACTATGCTTCGACGAGACTACCTCAAAGACCATCAGCACAGACCGGAGCGTGATAGAGCCCAGCCTGATAGAGCTCAAGCACACGCTATACCAGAGGACAGAGACCAGGAGGAGCACGAGGAGGTCAGAGCTCACACAGGACACATGCATCCACCCTGTGGATGTACATATGAGATGGTTTGTAGACGCCGCAGGATCTTGTTACATAGGGGACGTACTCGCCGCTTCATCTCCAGACGATCCAGGATGATGGCAGCTTTTCGGAGGAGACTTACTCATGGAGATCTCGCCCCACCAGCCGCTCACCTCACCTTTGCTCAGATTTGTACTCTCATAGCAGGAGGCAGAGTCGATGGACAGGATTTCCAATATTATTTTGGTTCTTAGACTCCGTGACACCTGGACTTGTATCTTTGCATTGGCAGATTGTACTCCCCCCATTTTGCACCCAGGGGCGGTTTCCTTGCATCTGTTTACTTTGTATTTAGGCTCAGATTTGACATTATGTACTTTCACTTGCATTGTATTGCATAGCACTTAGATGATATTCGACGATGCCTCTTCTTTGTGGCACGTTGATTTTGTGCTATCTTGTATGCAGAGTTCTTGATGTCCCATGGGCCCATTTTGGCCTTTAGTGGACAATAATACACTTTCTCTCTCTCTCTCTCTCTCTCTCTCTCTCTCTCTCTCCCCCCCCCACCATGATGCTGCTAGACGAGGGACACACTCCACGTGTGACACGGAGAGGAACCAGAGCACACACAATCGAGGTTCGATCTATCTCGGCCATCCTTAGAGGTGACTGCCAGAGACGAGGCATCACCCTTGCTATAGCCCACCGGATCCAAAGATTGAGGAGACCACGCCTTCCCCCACGCCGAGAGACAGCTCGACAAACACAGATATGAGAGCTCCTTCACATCTCATCAGAGGGCCACTAGGTTACCTTGGATACACAAAACTTGAGCATGTACTAGGAGTGCTGGCTCTGAGCTCCTGATACTTCTCTGTTATTTTGCTTTTGCTACTCTAGTATTTTGACACTTGATTCACTAGTTTAGCACTTTTAGCTCTCAGCAAGGGTCTTAGTGAACTCTTTGCTTCAGCCCTCAATGGCTTGTATGAGTTACTTTTTGGTTTGTACTTTGTCTCGTAGGCCCACAAGGCCTCTTGCAGACGTTAATACATCTCTCTGTGGAATTATAATGGCACCTTTTGATCTGACCTAGGAGGGTTCTTGGAGACATACAGTAACAGAGATTTGGTCTTCTACACTGAGACACATGAGAGCCCAAAGAGAGGGCTACCCACACTGACTGGACACACATGGAAGTCTGCTCATAGGAGGGACTTGAGGAGGGATAGTGGGGTACGAGGATCTGGAGTTGTGCTGTTCCCTTCAAATCACGTCTGAGGCCACTCCTCTTTGTGATACGAAGGGAGGAACATGCACGGCACATGTGGATTCGTATTCAGTTACCAGACACACGGCTGATCGTCATTGCGGTATGTTACTTTCCCCCAGACACATCCTATGCGTGAGAGGTCACCACTGATGGGCATAGCCCATATGAGACTATCCATGATGACATCGCAGAGTTCTCCAGACACGGGGACACTCTCCTCCTTGGTGACTTCAATTCACGTACTCGGAATAGACAGGTGCGCCTGTTAGATTTCGATGAGGACTCCCTCATTGTACCGGAGATGGATGCAGTAGACCTGGGGATCATGAGGCAGTCGGCAAATGCAAATGCATCAGTGACAGCATATGGGAGGCATCTACTCGAGTTGTGGGCTATACATGACCTGATTATATACAGCGGTCTCCGTAGATGGCCATCATCTGGAGGGCTCACTTGTTCCCCACATGGAGAGGGGAGTAGTACGGTGGACTACCTGCTCGGTCCACTAGCCTTTGCCCCATGGATACATGATTTTATTGTACCCCCTCTTCCACCCGGAGCCGAACACTCAATCTTACCTTCTGCATATCGATCGCCACACCAGCCACCATGAGGAGTGGCCCCCCGTCACCCACTTGCGTTCAGATCCATTTTGACCGTGCTCTTGACCCGCTGTATGTGAGCCACCTAGCTTCTGAGCTTCCAGTACTACTTGGAGAGGGAATGGACCTCGCACATACATCAAACACCCTTATCTCAGTGATACAGAATGTTGCCACCAGATCCTTTCCCACGACATGATCTGCGCGTGTTCTAGATGGGAAAACGCCCCAAAACCCCTAGTTCAATGATGAGTGCAGAGAGATGAGAGCCCACCTTACACATGAGCGAGCAATGGGACACTTCTTCCCTGGAGACAAAACGGATCTCATGCCAAGTGACACGGCATAAGAAGTGGGCTTTCCTCATGCACACAATGGATGAGGTGATCAGCTCCTTTTGCGGAGGAGACCCTACTACAAGATGGGGGCTCTTGTCGAAGGGATAGTCGCCCATCCCCAAATCCAGCAGTATGGCGCACATATCCATGTTCTCTATATGATGTCCCAAGTCAGGCACCACCTGATATGTCCTCCATGCCTAGACCCACTACATGTCATTTGTTCACTACGTAGAATGTACGAGCTGCCCTTTTCCGGATTCATAATCGGAGATCACCAGATCACGAGGGACTACGCACTGAGCATTTTGCACATGGGCAAGAGATCTTGACCCCGATCCTAGCACAGCTGTTCAACCATGCCGTATGCCATGGCTTCCCACCTACCTAGAGCACCACCACCATAGTACCGATACACAAGACAAGGGATCCCATGGACACTGGGAACTACCGCACTCTTATGATTGGCCACACTATGGCCAAGATATACGAGTCGATACTAGAGAGGGAGATCAGCAGCTACACCATGGGCAGCGTGCACTTCGGCAGGCGGGCTTTTGGAGATAGCACTCCACCTTGGACCACATTTTCACCCTGAGGGCCATTATTGAGGAGGCAAAGTTGAGATATCAAAAAGTCTATACTTGTTTCGTAGACTTTCGTAAGGCATTTGATACGGTTCCACGCTCTCGCCTAATCAAGAGGTTATAGGAGTTGTAGCTCCCAGAGACCATGATTTGGGGGGTCATGAGTCTATACGAGTCGTCAGAGGGAGGGTCTTAGTGAACCCTTTGCTTCAGCCCTTAGCGGCTGTATGAGTAACTTTTTAGGCATGTGCTTTGTCTCATAGGCCCGCGAGACCTCTTGCAGACTTTAATACATCTCTCTCTCTCTCTCTCTCTCTCTCTCTCTCTCTCTCTCTCTTAGCAAGGGTCTTAGTGAACCCTTTGCTTCAGCCCTCAGTGGCTTGTATGAGGTACTTCTTGGATTCGCACTTTGTCTCATAGGCCTGTGAGGCCTCTTGCAGACGTTAATATATCTTTCTTTCTTTTCTTTCTCAGCTTGGTCACAGAGCTCTCTTAGCCAAATCACATAGACCCACAGTTCCACGGGTAATTGGTGAGGTAGAGATCGAGAGCCGACGACACAACACACCTGACAACGGGAGGACATGCTTGGAGACATCCCTTCCATGTTCAGGCCCGGGGCACGATTGCTACCTAAAGAGTTACTATGCTCCTTGTCAGACGAAAAAGCCACAACCACGAAGGACCGCACCCATAGATAGCCACTAGCATTCTATCTTTGATCTTATACCACCACAGCCCCGTCAGCCACCAGATGCATCATGACCTTCCTTCTAGGGACCTCTGCTGTAACGGGCCATACTTGACATTGGATTTGATGTGACATGATGACAATGATGATATAGATAATGTTAATGTTGGAACTATGAGGTACTGATGTTTCTATGACTATGTAGCATTTAAAATCTGGATTTCAGCTTGTTGTATCCGGTTTCTTATAGTCTCATAGACCCATCGGTCTTCCGAAGACCTTAATAAACTTTCTTTCTTTCTTTCTTTCTATGTATGTGCACACGTGCGTGTGTGTGTGTGTGTGTGTGCACGCACTTTCTTGTAATATAAACAATCATGGCTTTCACTATATTCAAAAAAAAGTGTGTGTGTGCGCACTTCCATGCTGCCTTCAATCTTTTAGTCTCATACAATTGGGCTGAAGAGGCCAAGAAGAGGGCCATTGGCCAAGCAGGCTTCCGTAAAGAACATAGAACTGCAGATCACCTGGTCACATTAAGAGTACTCATGGATGAGAGCAGGCTCAAAGGAGAAACTCTTCTGTGTTGCTTTGTAGATTTCAAGAAGGCATTTGATACAGTCCCAAGAGGTGGCCTATGGAAAAGAATGCAAGACCTCGAAGTCCCTCTGGCACTAAGGGTAGGCATCTCTCGCATATATGAGAAGGTATCATGCAGACTCAAGCAAGAACATGGACTGTCAACCGCCTTCCAAAGTAATATGGTGGTGAAACAAGGTTGCCCTCTTTCACCCACACTGTTTGGAATATGCATTGACAAGCTAGAAGAACTGATTAATGAATTTGCAGCATCGGAAGGGATACAAGGGCCCAAGCTTGGGCTATGGACAATACTATTGCTCCTATATGCAGATGACGTGGTTCTTTTCGCTAATGACCCTGACTCCATGCATCAACTATTACAGGTACTACAATTCTTTTGCACGGAAAGTGGGCTGCAAGTTAACACTGCCAAAACCAAAATGATGGCAGTATGCACCACCCCACCTGAACATCCCCCAGTTATCAGCTTTGAGGGGCAGCCCATTGAATACGTCGATACCTTTAAATATTTGGGAATTGACATACCAGCTGATCACAGATGGTGGCAATGTGCACAAAGAAGGCTGGATACAGGTTGGGGGAAGTACTATCAAATTGAAAACGACTGTAGGCACACTGACACCTGGAACTAGAAGATTCGGAATATATTGTTTGATGCACATGTGGTTCAAACAGTGTTATCGGAGTAGAAGTATGGGGGGGCAGCATCTCTCTCTCCACATGGAATGAGATTGAAAAAATGCAGAAAGTTTTCCTACGAAGACATCTAGGAGTCAAGGCAACTACCCCTTATTCAGTCCTCTTATTGGAAACGGGCAGGCGGCCAATTGAATTCCATGCACTGATCAGAGTGATGCAGTACCTAGTGGAAGTACAACAAATGCCAAAAGAAAGATTGCCACATAGAGCATGGACTGCTAGTATGAAACTTCAGAAGAATCATAAAAGCAAGATCATCTGCACAGGATGGGGGACAGATATAAGGAAATGGTTCAGTAGATGGAAAGTGGAATCATACCTGACGATGCCCCCTAAAAAGGTCAAGATGCAAGAATTCCAGTTGTCCCTACTATGCACTCTACAAACCCAATGGTTGACATCAGAAAAGAGGACCAAGCTAGAATACTATCAAGATCAAATAAATCCTTTATGCTGGTCATCTTTCATGACACCAGATGCCCCTGCTCAGCCATACATCAGTACTCCCATACCTCTTCTCTATCGCAAGAATATTGCCAGATTCCGCACACGGTCACATACCTTTGCAATAGAGACAGGAGCTTGGCTAAATCTGCTGCAACATGTCAGAGTTTGCAGATTTTGTGATTCGCAGACAGTAGAGATAGAGGCACATATAGCCCTACACTGCCCCCGATATGTACACATCAGAGACGACTATCAGCAGATACTGGCACACACCACTCAGATCTCGTCAATTCTCTCCACTGCCTCTCCAATAGCGTTGGGATCTTTTGTCACTCGTCTTTTTTTGTACCATCAAGAACTTGAAAATTCTTGACCCCTCCACAGCGGAGGAGATTTTTGTACTGAGGATTAGGTCCCATGGGTCATTTTTGGCCCCCCGAGGACGATAATAAAATTCTACTTCTACTTCTACTTCTCTCTCTCTCTCTCTCTCTCTCTCTCTCTCTCTCTCAGCCTACGCCTACGCTCAGCCTCGCCATCGCTAGAGCCTACACTCAACCTACGCTCACGCCCCCTACGCTTAGTCTCATCTACGCTCCCTATGCTCAGCCTCGCCATCGCTTAGTCTAAGCTCCCCTATGCTTAGCCTCTCCAGCCTACGCTCCCTTGAGCTCAGCCTTGCCATCACTCCCCTCCGCTTAGCTCAGCCTTTCCATTGCCAAGCAACCCCCTTGCCATCACTCAGCTCAGTCACAAGTCACACATGGGTCACGAGACCTGTCGCGAATCCCACCAAGGCACACAGGCCTCCCGTGCTGTTGCCCCCGTGGGCTGCGCATCCCTCAAGCCCCCCATATTGATGACCCGTGCGTCTCCACCTATTTCCCCACCCCTTGCTTCCATGTGTCTCCACCTACTTTGTCGGCCCTTGCTTCCTTGCAGAACCTTAGTAATTATTAGTTCCTAGGTTAATTAACCAGGCTAGTTTGTTTTAGCTAGGTTAGATTAGCTGGTTGGTTAGGTTTAGTTACCTTGGGTCAAGTTAGTTAGTGAGGTTAGGTTAGGTTAGGTCAACCAACTAGGGTTAGGCTAAGTCATAATTAGGTTAGGTTAGACTAACTACCTGTCCTAGAGGTCTTTAGGTCAATGGACTAACTATCCTAGGTGACTTAGGAAACCCCCCCCTCCCCAAAAAAAAGGATCCCTTTTTTACGCCCCCTTTTGAAGGCCTTCTACAGCGCCATTTGGGCTCATTCGGGCACCATTTCAACGACCTTCCTCCCAAGCTTCTCCATCGGCATTTTCAGTGATTCTCAGCTGCCCATTACAACAGGATAACCAAAGTCAGTTTTCGAAATGGGAAAAGGGGAGAAAGACAAAGACAAAATCAAGAAAGAAGACAAAAACCAACAAATACAATTAAAGCTCGAGGATGTGAATAAGCGCTTTGACCGGAGTGGACTCGGAGTGGATAGCAAAGAAATTCATAAGACGGGATCTACCTCAGCTTCACCTTCAGCTCCAGCCTCAGCCATAGTCACATCTCCAGTCACACCCACTCCAGCTACTTCTTCAGCCATAGATACATCCATGACAGGAGGTCCAACATTGACTCCCTCCCCCTCTCCCGCGACAAAGGGTCGACACCAATCTCCTCCCTCTCTCCTTCTCCCGCTACAATTACAGTCTCCTCATCCGTTTCATTGCCTATGTCACCTACATCGGAGGTGTCATTCACTATCCCACACTACTGCTCGACTTTTATTTCCCCTCTCCCTCTCAACCAGCCATCTCTCCCGCACCCAGCTAGTATCATTCCTCCCATGCCTTAGTCATCCCCATATCTCACCCAACTATCCCAATCACCGCCCACCATTTTGCCCCATTCTCCTAGTTTTGTACCACAGCCTTTTCAGTTTCAGCTTGGACGAGGACTAGCTGACCCACCAACAGATGCCTGGAGTCTCTGGTCATGGAGCTACACAGCATTCGTGTGCACCAAGTGGAGTTGACTCGCTTCGCACAGGAGCAAGCCCGCTTCACCCAGGAGCAGGCTCGTGCCATATAGGAGCAGGCCCGCGTCATTCACGAGCAGGCTAGCCTCATCAAGGGCTTAGACACAACATCTTGCTGCTCCGACAAGAGGTCACAGCCATCCATGCAGCCCCAAGGAGTACCCCATTGGTCGAGACACAGATTGTGAGCATGCAATCTGTAATCAGATGTGGCCAAACGGGAACCTGCGAAGGCAACTGTTTCAGCCACTCTCATGGAGCAGCACCACAAAGCTAGTAAGGCTCTCAACATCAAAGTACATGGCATTCCACGCACCGAGGCTGCACCAATGAGCGATGCGACTGCATTTGTGGCCAATACTCTTGGGGTAGCTGAGCACTGGATTTAGAGGGCATGGCGGGTGGGGAGAGACCCCAATCGAGAGGAGCCCCTTATCATATGATTCCATGATGCTCAGGCACGACTCTCAGCTTTACGACATAAATCAATCTTACGGGACCAGCCATCAATATCCATGGATGAGGATCTCACCCCTTAAGGGAAGTGGGCAGTAGTTCGAGATGGACAACTCCTTACAGGCCCCGTCGAGCATCTGCACCTCCTCCCACATAGGGAGGTGGGGTCTATGAGACTAAGCCTATCGAGACCCTATCATGTACCATTTGGAGCTATAATGGTACCTTATGGCCAGAACCAGGGAACTTCTTGGAATCTTATACAGATCATTACATAGTCTTTTGTACAGACACATCAGAGTCTAGAGCGCCCACTACCAGTTGTCAGTGGGTACACATGTGAGTCTGCTTATAAAGATGTGACGAGGGACACAGGGGGGAGTACCAGGATCAAGAGTAGTAGTAGTTCTTTGCAGATCCATTCCCCCCGCGACCTCCCACTTTGCTCGAGATGTCCGAGAAGAGACGGAGACATCACCATACGCAGCTCTCTACAAGGACATTGTCGACTTCTCGAGCTACAGGGAAGTCCTCTTGGTTGGGGACTTCAACGCGAGGACAAGGGCCCATCAGATACCACTTCTCGACTTCAAAGACGACTCCATTTTACTGCCAGACATTGATCTTGAGGACGCAAGATGCTGCGAGTTTCACCTAATAGACGAGCTCTAGTCACATCTTACGGGCAGACTCTGTTAGATCTAGGCAGGATGCATGATCTTATTATTTATAATGGTCTTGTTAGATGGCCCTCCTCAAGTGGTTTTACCTACTTCCCACATGGAGGGGGCTCTAGCATTGTTGATTACATCATGGGATCCCCTGCCTTCGCCTCTTGTATCACTGATTTCACTGTCGCACCCTCTCCTCTCAAAGCGGATCACACATACCTCTTCTTTAGCATCTCTACACCCCATCGCATAGTACCTCCCACTCTACAAATCACTCGCACCACTTATCATGACATTCATTTCGACCGCATCCTCTCGTCTATTTATTCAGCTCGCCTTTACATACTTCTCACATGTATTGACTTTATACCCTTACTAGAGGACCATGCTGCTCTGGTCACCCGCTCACTACATGAGGCTTCCCTTCACGCTTTCCCTTACACTACTTTCTCCACTCATCCACCACCACCTAGGATCATCACTTGTAATAGCTGGTAAAATGATGAGTGCAAGGCTTTACGCCGTCAATTTTGATTTGAAACCAAAAACCACCTCCTGAACGAACCAAAGATGCTACGAGAGTATCATCGATTATTGGTACATAGGAAGAAGCTGGACTTCATCCGCCGAAACGAGAAGGAACTACTGAATACTTTGTTTAGTAACAACTCTAAGGACTTTTGGCGGAGATTTCTAGAGGGGAGGTCCCCTTCACTACTCACTGACACTCTAAGTCTCGCACAATTATGCACGCATGCTTTGTGATATCCCAAATCAGCCCATGATGAAACTTCACAATGGCCAAGCGAATGATCATGAGGGCCTATGCACTGAATTCATTGCATACGGGATTGATCTCCTAGCCCCGATCTTAGCAAAGCTCTTTAATGAAGCTGTTTGTCTGGGGTTCCCACGCACCTGGACTGTTAACACTATCTCACCCATCCACAAGGCAGGGGATCCCTTGAGCCCGGAAAAGTACAGGACCATTATGATCAGACAAGTCATGCCCAAGATTTATGCATCAGTGCTTCATTCTGAGGTTAGTCAATTCGCGGAGATGCAGGGACTAGAGCAGATGGATAGGCAAGATTCCAACGTGATCGTGGGACCATGGATCACATTCTCACACTTAGGTTTATCATTGAGGAGGCGAGGGCACGAAAACAGAGGGTTTATTGCTGCTTTGTGGACTTCCACAAAGCCTTTGATATGGTTTCGAGAGCCCGCCTCATCAGGCGTCTGCAAGACTTGGGTTATGACTAGGAGATCGTTTGGGCTGTCATGGCACTTTACGAGAGGGTCTTAGGCAGATTTCAGATAGGGTCTAGATGGACAGATGAGATCACAAGTACCATTGGGGTCAAACAAGGGTGTCCTTTATCACCAACCATGTTTGGCCTATACATTGATGAGCTTGAGACAGTTATGCAGACACCAGGGGGGATGGATGCTCTCTCGCTGGCACTATGATTCAGATCTTGTTATACGCAAATGACGTGGCCACATTGACGCAAAAGGCTGATAGATTCTCTTAAAACATAGAGACATTAAACCTCAATTCAGCCCAATCCTTCGGCTATGAATATCCTTCATGTGGCTTTTGCAAGAGGAAATGTCATCCATAAAATACCATGTTCCCAAAACTTATATGGGGCTACATGAGCAATAATGTAATGAGAGAATCCCAAGATGAAATTCTGGCCTTGGCGCCACTCCTAATGCAAGCTTTCTCTGAACTCATGTATATCTAAGTTGGTAGATTCTCCACAAGTTGGTATTCAAATGCAATTAGCAAACCTTGGAGAAGCACATTGTTAAGATTTAGATTGTAAAAGTTGTACTGAAATCTCTTTCATCATCTCCAATGCATGTTAGTTACACAGAGAGTGTAGAACATGGGAAAAGTATTCCATACTAACACTGTTGGAATGGTCACCTCCCCATCTGTAAGCCCCCATATGAGGAGAGCATGGGGGAGGTAGACCTGGAAATATTGGGGCTGCCACATGGGCAGCACGTGAGCTGCCATGTGGGCAGCTGTCAAGAAAAAGGGCAGGCCATGGACCTGCAATTGGAGGCACACCATGGCAACCTGTTTGAGCAGGCTTGTGCGCAGGGTTATTGCCTGCAGCAGGTCCTGAACAGGGCGCAGACCTGTACGGCTGCAGTACGGCTGTATGGTGGGGGTCTATGGGCACGGATCAGGCCTGCAAACAGGCCTGAAATGGGTGCAGGAAAGGGCAAAGGCAGCAGCCCAAAAGGGGCTGCCAAAGGCCCTTATATAGGGCTGGTTGGACCAGCCAACCAGGTCAGCCAGCAAGCAGACTGGTCAGCCAGGATGAGGCTGGCTGGTCGGTCCATTCAAGGGGGCCTTGTGCCCTATAAAAGGAGGGCTTCCATGCCCACATTCCATATCATCTAGAGCAGCTTTTGAGGAGCAGAAAGGAGCAGCACCAGCAGCAACAATTGGGCCTCATCCTGGAGGTAAACTTGGCTGAAGACCTGTAGACTTAGCTCACTCAGAGGGCTGCCCACCTAGACTGGTTTCCAGAGAGCAAGGTGGAGAGGATCACTCTAGACAAAGAGTCTACATTTGCTCGAGGTGGAGCACGGGGGCTCAAAGATCTAAAAGTGCCAAGCGTGTAGTAAGAGAACCTGTTGGTATTGTATCCTGTCCTACTTTGTGGATGGACGAAAATATAAAGAGTTGCTTCTATATTTGTCTCTAAGCATTCTCTATTTACTGGCTTGCACATCTATGCACATAAGTTAAGAAGTTTGTGATTCCACACCACACTGTGTGAGCTCCTGGGCATTACTATCAGTCTTCCATTGTGCATACCCTCTGTTGGGTCATTTCTAACATGGAATCAGAGCCCAAGTAGGAGGCTCACAGGTGTGGGAGCCTGAAGGCATGGACCTTGTTGAAGGACGACCCTGATTCAGAAGCTCTTGGGAATCGACTTCCACGACTGAAGGACAGTGCCCTTGCGAGAAGGAGGGTGACTCGGGTTCAGTCCGATGCGTTCAGAGTTCTGGTCTACTGAAATTTGAGTTTGGTTGACTTTGCTGTGTGGTATAACAGCAGAGATGTCGACCGCTACAGCCTCTTCAGCCCCTTGTTAGAAATGACCCAACAAAGGGTACGCACAACGGAAGACTGATAGTAATGCCCAGGAGCTCACAAAGTGTGGTGTGGGGTGTGGAATCACAAACTTCTTAACTTATGTGCATAGATGTGCAAGCCAATAAATAGACAATGCTCAGAGACAAATGAAAGGCGGATAGCAGACGAACTCACACAAGCTCAACTAACACAAAAAGCAATGGAACTAGCCAAGGTCAGGGCTGCTAGGAAGGAAGGAAAATGGGCAATATATCGTGAGGGCCCTCATCAAGGAGTTTAAATCAAAATCAAAAGACTCTCAGTCTTCAATTGATGTATGGCCGATTATCTCTCTTTTATTTCAGTTTACAGTGTAGGTAGTCTAAATAGCTTGGAGCTGCTTTTGCACTCCTTCGGAGTTGCAGTGTGCCCTCCCTAATCTGATGTATTAGTTTGGGGCTTCTTTGTTGTCCCATGGACATTAATAAACTTCCTTTCTTTCTTTCTAAGTATCAGCTACATTAGTCAATTTGCGGGTTGGCATTTGCAATAATATACCCTATTGTTGAGCAAACAAAACAAGCTAAACCACTCGATGTGACAAATAATACTGAAACTTACGGTGTATACACCAACCTCGATGCAGCGTTTAGCGCCAATGAGTCGTACAAGCATCGCTAGAAACTGGCCTTGATCAGGCGAAACCTGAACACATCATGACAATGTAATAGGAACCCTCTAAAATAGTTGAAAAAGGATGAGAAACTGCATTATTTAGGTGAGCATATCTTTATGTCACCAACACTACCCATCAATTACATTTCCACACATGTAAAGCATGGATGATCATATTTTAAATCAGAGATCAACCATTCGCTATCGATCGAGGCATAGATTCAGCCACACACAATGTACAGAAAACCAACTCTCTCTCTCTCTCTCTCTCTCTCTCTCTCTCTCTCCCCCCCCCCCTCCCGCTAGCCCCTCCGTACCGCCGCTCAGCCTCTCCATCCGTAACTCCGTACCTCTGTACCGCTCAGCCTCTCCGTCTGTACCACTGTACCGCTCAGCCTATCCGTCCGTACCTCCGTACCACTCAACCTTCTCTGTCCATACCTCGTACAGCCAGCCGCTCAGCCTCTCAGTACAGCCGCTCCCCGTACAATCGCTCAGCCTCTCCCCGTACCGTATAGCCCGTCCGTACCTTCGTCCCATCCGCACCTAGTCCTAGTCCTCCCTAACCCCGAGTTGGGCTAAACCCTCAACCCAACCCAAGGGTTAGGTTAAGCTAGGGGGTTCTCAACATACAGCCAACTATGGACTCGCCTACCCTCTCCTCCAAGTCCCCCTTAACTCCCTCAACTCCTTCAACATCCATCAGGACTCGATACTCTACAGTTGCAGCCATGACACCCTCTCCATATGCACGGAATTACCAACAAGAAGGCTCAAAACGACCCATCCTCGGGCAATAGGATCATATTTTTTATCTGCAACAGGCAACGAGAGAGCTACGATTGGAACCAGCAAAAGTAAAGGCCCGACTTCACATTCTAGAAGGGCCTCGTAAGCAGGCAGTAATTGATGAGGTTGTAAAATCTTGTAAGGATTCCCCCCCTACCCCGCAGCTAGTCTCTACAGTCAAAGATCTTATTCACACTGAAGTACAAACTGCTAAGAAGGAAGTGATTGTGGAAGTGGACAACAAAGCAAGTAAGTCTGATATTCAAGCAGAGATTAAAGAACACGAAGCTAGATGTGATTATGCTCTAAAGATTAGAATAGGGGGACTCCCAGAAGATTGGTACAAAGAGGAGGACACATATAGTGAAATATTGACAAAGATCAAAGCAAGCTTGCCCAACATTAAATGAGTGAATGATGATGAGCAGGATGATGATGACTCCAGGCCAGCTTCTATTTTGCACTATAGAGGTCATGCAATCCTTACTCTGAAGTCAAAAGATATGTGGAACAAGCTTCTTCGACAATCTTACAAGTTGTAGGGCACCAAAGTATGGATAGCAGAGGAGCTTACACAAGCTCAACTCAAGACTAAGGCAACTGAATTAGCTAAAGTCAAGGCTGCCAAAAAGGATGAAAAATGGGCAGTTTACCATGAAGGCGTACCACTAATCAGAGAGTTTAAATCAAAACCAAAAGACTCTCAGTATTAAACTGATGTATGGCTGTTTACTCTTCCAAATTATCATGTAGGTACTCTAAATAATATGGGTTGCTTTTTGCACTCCTTGGGAGCTGCCATGTGCCCTCCCTAAAGCAGATGTACTAGAGGGTTTCTTGCTGTCCCATAGACCTTTTGGTCTCCAGTGGACGTTAATAGACTCTCTCTCTCCCTCTCTCTCTCTCTCTCTCTCTCTCTCTCTCTCTTTATCAACCCCCAATATTGGCCCACTTATACGGCCGAGGAGTCAGCCACGCAGAAGTACATTTGCACACCTATGGCAATGCGGAGGGCTTTGGCTTCACTTCGCACCCGATCACACCAGCTGCAAATTGAAATAGGAGGATGGAAAGACATGCCAAGAGAGAGCAGAATATGCCAATTACGTGACCAGGGTATGCCAGAAACAGAAGAGCACATGGTAATGATATGCCCTTACTATGCACACATTAGGAAAAAGTTCAGCTCTCTTCTTGAGGGACATAACAGACTGGCTGATTTGCTACATAAGGCGTCACCCTCAGCTTTAGGAACATTTGTATCTAAGCTTTTCAAGCACAGAAACTCACCTAGACATAAAGGTGGTTTCTCTTATTACCCTCCCCTTTGAGGGAGGAGTCTTTATGTATGTAAGGTTTTGTATTGTTTCAGGTCCCATAGGCCGATTTTTGGTCTTCAGAGGACGATAATATCTTCTTCTTCTTCTTCTTCTTCTTCTTCTTCTTCTTCTTCTCTCTCTCTCTCTCTCTCTCTCTCTCTCTCTCTCTCTCTCTCTCTCCAATGCAACATTGATGCGCCGTTTCTACCATGAGGTTAACCACATTATACGCGAGGACCTCCTACAAATACACACATTCGGGACCTGGTTGGAGCCACAAGAACTCCTAGTGACTCTTAGCTTCGACTGGCTACGTAGTTCTGACGAGGGTTTTATTGATCCTCCTCAATATACCCGGATTCACCTCCCCATTCACCAAGGATCTCTATCGAGCAGTTGCAGGTTTCCTCACATCAACTTTGCATTGAGAGTGGGCAAGCTTGAGGGAGTACCTAGGAAGCGGCGCATATGCATTTTATGTGAGCTACAAGAGATTGAGTCTGAGAAGCATTTCATGTTCAGGTGTCCAGTTTACTATGAGATCCGTGGTCACTTCTATTGCCTCTTCAGAGACAGCTTCGGGCTACTTTCCCACTTCCTCGACTTTCCAGACTAGAGATGCTTGGCCGCTTTCATCCATGAGGCAGTTAGACATCAAGATCGCTTACTCAGATAACAGGGACAGGGACGAGATACACTAGCAGACTCCTCTTAGAGCATGATCACAGAGTTCTTCCAGCCAAACCGGCCAGGTTACCACCAGCAAGACCACGTTCCAGTGACACGTCATATCCGACAGAAGATGGACATTCCCTCCATGTTTAGGGTAGGGGTGCGACCGACTAGGGTTACTATAGCCCTGGTCCAACGCAGAGCTTCTGCCAAGAGACCACGCCAGGCAAAGCCCACGGATAGTCGACAGCACTCTATTTCTCAATCTATGCTACCACTGTCCCATTTGGCGCAGGGTCCTTCATGATGTGGCATTGGATTCTGCTTGTGCCCTGGTCCAACGCAGAGCTTCCGCCAAGAGACCACGCTAGGCAGAGCCCACAGATAGTCTACAGCACTCCATTTCTGAATTTATGCTACCACTGTCCCATTTGGCGCAGGGTCCTTCATGATGTGGCATTGGATTCTGCTTGTACCCTGATGGCATATGATGATTGTGGTGATGAGGAGGGTCATACAGATATAAGCATTATGATTGGCTTTGTATTGATGTTCTCATGACTATGTAGCATGTAGTTTAAAGTTTGGCAGTTCGTTGCTCCACCCTTTCAGCTTGTTTTGTATCTTGTTTCACAGTCTCATAGACCCATCGGTCTTCTAAGACTTTAATAAACTTTATTTCCCTCCTTCTTTCTCTCTCTCACAGGTCCAGCCACTCAAGGACGGATGACCAAATGATAGACAGCCAGGGGATTCTTCTTGGTGTTTGCCCCACCTTCATGGGTTTCTCTCACAGCGATAGAGCGATGTACTACTTTTAATTCTTGTCACAGGTATCAGCCGCAGATAGGGGAGCCCTTTTTAGTGGCCCCACCCTTAGGTTTCAGGGTATTTGGTTTCTATTCAGTCTCATAGACCCTTTGGTCTTTCGTAGGCGTTAAGGGAGCAGCGCAGGTAGCTTCTTGAGGCCACTCCGAGCTGGGCTGAGCCCTTGGCCCAGTTCTGGGGGTCAGCTTCAGCAAAGGGCTTCCAAGTTTAGGAAGGCCAAATATGGAGCTCCCCAAAATGAAGCCAACAAGCCCTTGTATTCCACTATTGCAGCAGCACCCAGCCACTTTGTGCTGACGTACAAGAGAAGGATCGGATCAGACCCTCAGGAACACATTTATTATCTCGAGCATGAAGTTAGAGAGCTCAAGCTCGTAGTTGCAGCTCTTAGCAAAAAGGTGAATGAGATGGAGAGCAAAGGCAAGCAGGAAATCATTGCAGAAGTTATGGAGAAGTGTAGCACATCTCCACCAACACCAATATTTGTTTCCAAGGTCGAGGAAATGATCAACAGTCAGATCAGTTCAGCCAAGGAAGAGATGGCCATTGTTGCCAACAGCAAACTTAACAAAGTAGATCTTTACACAGAAGTAAAAGAGCAGCAGACCAACATAATAAGAAGATACTATGCATTGGAGGACTGCCCAAGGACTGCCTTGGCTGCTTTAGTATATTAAAGGCATACACACAAGATGAGAAGATCGCATGCCTCAAGAAGGAAATACCACAAGTAGAATGGGATGAAAATGATATCAACTATGTCTCCCAAGCGGGAATGCAAGTACATGTGTTTTTCAGAGAGAGGGCAGGAAGAACTAAGATTCTTCGACAAACAAACAAATTGAAGGGCACAAGGATTTGGACGAGGAGCTCACCCCACCTCAGCTGAAACAAAGGAATGTCAAGCTTACCAAAGTGAAGGATGCACGTACAGCTGGAAAATGGGCTGTGTATCGAGATGGAATAGCATTAATTAGAGACTTCAAATCTAAACCCAAAGACTCTCAATCTTAAACTGATGTTATGAAGGCCATTTTTATTAATATTATAGATTTAGTATGTAGAGGTGTGTTGTAATAATCAAGCTGGGATGCCATGTGCACTCCTCGACTCTCTGATTTAGCCAGATGATGTAAGTCATTTTGACATTTTGTGTTTTGTCCCATAGGCCCATGAGGCCTCCCGCAGACATTAATATGACTCTCTCTCTCTCTCTCTCTCTCTCTATTCAATGGGCGATCATGGCCTTGTATGAGAGAGTCACAGGTAGAGTCAGGACACGGGCGGGGCTGTCGGGGGAAGTACGCAGTACGATAGGGGTGAAGCAGGGGTGTCCTTTGTCTCCGACACTCTTTGGTCTCTATATCGATGAGTTAGAGATGTACATACAGACGATGGGTGGTACAGGTTCTTTACTGGCAGGATCCACGATACCGATTCTCCTCTATGCAGATGACGTGGTTCTTATTTCTTCCTCCCAGCAGGGTTTACAGGCACATCTCCATGCACTCCACAGCTTTTGTCAGGACAGAGGGTTGTCTGTAAACCTTGGGAAGACCAAAGTCATGGTCTTCAACACGTCATACCAGGTTTATAGGAGAGGCGAGTTCTCTTTCACATTTGATGGGCAGGAGGTGGAGCTAGTCAGGGAGTATACATATTTGGGTGCCACATTTAGAGGTCCAGTCTTCACCATGACGCATGCAGCACGAGATAGGATCAGTAGAGGGTATGCCGCCTTGGCTCTTCTCGAGAGGCAGTGTGCACAGTCACATTTTCAGCATCCCGACACGAAGTCCTTACTTTTCGATACGCTGGTGAGACCTGCAGTCATGTATGCTAGCCCCTTTTGGGCAGGAGATCTCAGGGTTGCAGATTGGAGACGAGTAGAGAGGTTACAGATCATCATGTTCTCCAGACTGATCAGAGCGAAGCCCACGGTACCGCATCAGATTACGTTCGCAGAGTTCGGAGCTACACCCCTAGCGCTAGATGCAGCATTTCAGTCAGTTACGTACTTGCATAGGATCAGGGCGCTCGGAGACTCAGCAGCAGGCAGAGCACGATTACCGTGGCTAGCACTGACATCCTCGCAGATGTTAGCGGAGAGAGGTCATACTTTTTGTTGGTACCACACACTCTCCACATGGCTCACCTCGCTGGGCTTGGATATGGATAGGCTGCCACCATTTCGATACAGCATAGATGCCCCTCGCCTCCCTCTCACTCGACATGAGCTCAGTCAGGTTATCAGGGCAGATTTGTTGCAGCTATACACGTTTCGCACTTGGGTTCATCCCACGGAGCTTCCTACGAAGATGGCCACATATCGTGACCATTTTCTCAGGATTTCAGAGGATGGCTTCATCATATCCCCAGGATATATCGGCGTTCATATGTCGCACTCACTCAGGATTGCCTTGGGCCAGCTCAGGGTATCTTCCCACAGATTAGACGTTGAGGCCGGCAGGATGCGTCGTACAGCTACCGGACATAGACCCAGGCGAGAGACTAGGATATGCCCTTGTTGCACTATGGGGGAGGTGGAGACTGAGGAGCACTTTGTTTGCAGATGCCCTTTATATTATGAGATCCGTGGCAGATTTCACTGTTTATTTGGGCACGGATTTGGACCTCTCTCTCGGATTATGGAGTATGAGGATCAGTATTGCTTAGCGTTGTTCATCAGGGAGATCACCAGATACAGAGAGAGATTCCTCAGAGAGCACCGTCGCATCCCTGTCAGAGACCTGGTTATTCATGAGGAGCAGGACGAGGCGCAGGACCATGAGCACAGAGATAGCCCATCTTGCCAGAGAGCACCGATGGTTCCACCCCGAGGATGTACATATGACATGATCCGGCAGCACCGCAGGATGATCTTACACAGAGGCCGTACCCGTCGCTTTATTTCTAGACGACGGAGGATGATGGCAGATTTTCGGAGGAGATTGCTCCATGGAGACTTGGCACCGCCAGCAGCCCATTTGACACTTGCCCAGATCTTCACACTCATGGCAGGAGGCATGGTCGATGGCCATGACTTCCATCATTTCTTTGGATCACAGACCCCTTAGGGAAGACGATGTTCCTCATATTCCATATTTTACATTTTGTATCTAGGCAATTTTGGTACTCTATTTCATTTCATTTTGTATCTAGGATTTTTGTAGCCATTTTTGGCATCTTAGCGGTATTACGATGAGGCCACCTAGTTGGCGCATCGTTGATGATGTATTTTCCTTTCGGATGATTTTGTGTCCCATAGGCCATGTATGGCCTTCCGTGGACCTTTAATAAAATTTCTTTCTTTCTTTCTTTCTCTCTCTCTCCCCTTCTCCTTCTCCTTCTCCTTCTCCTTCTCCTTCTCCGTCGACTATACCTCTGTACCTCTCCTCCGTCGGCCGTATACCCCATTAGTCCGTCGCTCTCGTACCTCTGTACCTCTCCTCCGTCAGCCGTACAGCCCGTTAGTCCATAGCTCCCGTCAGCCCGTTAGCTCGTCGTTTCAGCCCGTCGTCCTTCCGTCCGTCAGCAGCCTGTCATTTCAGCCCATTAGCCCCATAGCCTCTGCTAGCAATCACCCTGGCCAGCAGCCAACAACCGCCAGCCGCCAGCCCCCTCTTTTCTTCAAAAGAGCAAACTAAAACTAACCCTAACCCCGAGTTGGGCTAAAACCCCAACCCAACCCGAGGGTTAGATTAAGCTAGGGGGTTCAATAGACAGCCAATTATGGACTGGCCTACCCTCTCCTCCAAGTCCCCCTCAACTCCTTCAACCTCCATCAGGACTCGGTACTCTACAATTGCAGCTATGATACCCTCTCCATATGCACGCAATTACCAACAAGAAGGCTCAAAACGACCCATCCTTGGGCAACATGATCATATTTTTTATCTGCAGCAAGTAGTGAGAGAGCTACAATTGGAACTGACAGAAGTAAAGGCTCAACTTCTCATTCTGGAAGGACCTGGTAAGCAGGCAGTAATTGATGAGGCTGTGAAATCTTGTAAGGATTATCCCCCTACCCCGCAGCTAGTCTCTACAATCAAAGATCTTGTTCACATTGAAGTACAAACTGCTAAGAAGGAAGTGATTGTGGAAGTGGACACCAAAGCAAGTCTCTCTGATATTCAAGCAAACATTAAAGAACACGAAGCTAGATGTGATAATGCGCTGAAGATTAGAATAGGGGGACTCCTAGAAGATTGGTACAAAGAGGAGGACACATATAGTGAAATATTGACAAAGATCAAAGCAGGGTTACCCAACATTGAATGGATGGATGGTGATAAGCAGGATGATGACGACTCCAGGCCACAGCATCTCTTATGCACTATAAAGGTCATGCAATCCTTACACTGAAGTCAAAAGATATGCGGATCAAGCTTCTTCAACAATCTTACAAGCTGAAGGGTACCAAAGTATGGACAGCTGAGGAGCTTACCCAAGCTAAACTCAAGAATAAGGCAACTGAATTAGGTAAAGTCAGGGCTGCCAAAAAGGATGGAAAATGGGCAGTTTAAAGTGAAGGCATAGCCCTAATCAGAGAGTTTAAATCAAAACCAAAAGACTCCCAATCTTAAACTGATGTATGGCTGTTTACTCTCTCAGATTATTATGTAGGTATTCTAAATAGCTGGGGGGTTGCTTTTGCACTCCTTGGGAGGTGCCATGTGCCCTCCCTAAAGCAGATGTATTAGAGGGTTTCTTGCTGTCCCATAGACCTTTTGGTCTCTAGTGGACGTTAATAGACTCCCTCTCTCTCTCTCTCTCTCTCTCTCTCTCTCTCTCTCTCTCTCTCTCTCTCAGTGGATGCCCCTACTTGCTCCCACTCCGAGAGCCCAGAGAGTTCTCTCTATGTATCGATGCCGTTATGTTCAGGACTTTGGGTTTCCATTTGTATTCGTCATGGGTGTTGATGCCCGCTTAGTAGCTCCACCCTCATCTCATTGTATCAATTTCTTTTTAGCCTCATAGATCCTTTGGTCTTCCAAAGACTTTTAGTAAAATTTATCTCTCTCTCTCTCTCTCTCTCTCTCTCTCTCTCTCTCTCTCTCTCTCATGGAGAGCCCATGGACACGGGGACCTACCACACTCTCATGATTGGTCACACGCTGGCCAAGATCTACAGGTCATACTACAGAGAGAGATCAGCTCCTACACTGAGATGCATGAGCAGCAAGCATTGGGGCAGGATGGCTTTAGGAGACAGCATTCCACTCTAGATCATATCTTCACTTTACGGGAAATCATCGAAGAAACGATCGTGATTCCAGAAAGTCGACACCTGTTTGGTAGACTTTCGGAAGGCCTTCAATGCTGTCCCACGTGCTCGTATGATCAAACGACTACAGAAGATGCAAATCCCAGCTGTTATGAGTTGGGGGGTGATGACTCTATATGAGTCAGTCAAAGGGAGAGTGTAGGTCATCATGTGATATAGAGTTTTTTGGAGTTAGGATGGTACCTAGACCCTAATGCAGTTCACAATCCCTTGGGCTCATAGAGACTTTGGCTTTATGGAGGTGTTCCCATAAAGTACTTGCAGTGGGACCCTGGGTAGTGGAGAGGTGTTCCCATAAAGTATTTGCAGTGAGACCCTGGGGAGTGGGAATGGATCGCTTTAAGGCACCGAGAGAGAGCCTCCCCTTCTTTCAATACATGGTTGGTAATGCCACGAGATTCCAGCTCAGCCTTAAAGGCTAGAAGCCCACCACAGCTTCTCATTGGGAGAACTTTCAGATTTTTGCTGATTTGCAGAAAGCCTTTTGGAAGAGACTCTAGAAATCCCTCAAGAATAGAAAATTTGCTCTTTTCTTTTGGCTTTCTATCCATGGAGGATTGATGTGAACCAATGGAGGTCTAGGTTTGGTGCTGACTCAACATGTTCTCGTTGCCTTTTGATGAGTCTATTCAGCATTGCCTATGGGATTGTAGATAGGCAAGGATCATTTGGAAGGGGATCACTAGACTATTGAGTATGCTTGTGCGTTCTCCTTCTTCATGACATGGGGCTTGGCAACATAGCTCTCACTTTCCATGCCTCAGATGTTCTATGAGAGATAGGACTCTTCTTGGGATCTCTCGATTCAATGACATATGGTTGAGTCATGTTCTTTGGATGAGGTTCTTGGCTCTTTGTACAGACCTGCGCATGCATCTATAAATACTTCGTGGGAGATTTTGGCAATTATGTCAACGTTGGAGATTTTGGCTCGAGTATGTCAACGTGGGATATTCTAGCCAGTATATCAATGTGGCATATTTGGAGATCCAAATGTACAGAGGCCTTGGATGGTTCCCAAGTTCACCCCGCACATTGGCTAGTATCTTGATGGACATTGTGCACAATTTGCTATCCATTTGTTGGGGGACTGTGCAGAGGTCTTCGCGAGCAGCCTCTTTCACAAGGAATGTTTTGTTGAGGGAATGGAGCGGCTCCCCATTCTTCTTGGAAGCCCCCACAAAGTTGAGGTGCCATTATCAGCCTCAACCTTGGTTATTTCCTCACTCTGTTACAAGAGCTCAATTTTGATTTGGATTTATTTTCTCATGCTTCGCATGATATTTTTATCCATTGAGCTTTGCTCTCGGAGGTTTTTCCAAACTTAATAGAAGTCTCCTTTTAACCGAAAAAAAAGTGACGGTCCCTTTATTGAGGACTTGGAAGTGTGCCTGAATGCATTGCCACTCTAGTCGGGCCAGAGCTCCTTGTCCTCATGAATGCCATGCTCTTGCTGCATGAATCATCGTGAAAACCGGTCCCATGAAGGATAAGTGTATGACTGCAGAATTTGAACCAGCTCCCCAAGGTAAGTGAAGCTGTGTCAATGAAGTACTGCCCATGAGGGGTTGAAAATCATAACCTTGGTCTTGCCAAGGTTGACTATCAAGTCTCTCTCCTAGCAAAACACCTCTACCCTGATAGGCTGAAATGCAATATGAATGAGAATATCATCTACAGATCTAGATAACCTGCCCTCAAAGTGAACATCAAAGACCAAGGCATCTCCATCTGACCCTCCTAGTTCCACACCCTAAAGCGGGATTCCTGACCTCATAGAGGCTCCTAGCCACGTGCCCTTGGACTGAAATCTATCACCCGGAAGAAGCCAATCCAATGGTATGGCTGCATCAATGTGTTGGATTCTCCTTGCACTTCTTTTGAGGTAACTTACCAATTGGAATTTACAATCATCTGGAAGGCATTTTAAAGATCCTTCAAGAGCCTACAGAGGAAGCAGGACCTGTCTCCCAAGAAGACCATTGTATATAGTGAGAGGTACCTAAGGGTCGGCCATGCTCATTAAGTATACTATCATTCCACATGACTGGTCTCTTTCGAGAGAAAGGGGAGACTCTCCAAAGAGCACTCCTAAAGCTGGCCCAAGCTTGCAAGATAGCTGCCATAAGAGGGGAAGAAGGAACTCTAAGATGAGATGAAGTAAGAATCCATATGGTACTATCTTTCCAATCTCCACCGATGGAAGAAGTGAAGGACTATATGCATCTCATGAAAAAATCATTCCAAGATTCCTGCCCTGACAAAAGTCCTTTGACCACCACCTTCCAAGATTCTTGCCCTAGCAAAAGTCCTTTGACCACCACCTTGCATGATAAAGCTCTTCTGCAGGTCTAGATCTAGAACATTGAGGCCACCTTCCCACTTGGGTTGAATAAAAATCTCCCAAGTCACCATGGCTCTCATGTTTGCCGAACCATCTAGACCACTCCAAATAAAATTCCTTATCGGTCTTTTTTGGAGATGAGTGATGCAGTCCCTAGAATGGCAACAACAAGAATAAATGAACCAAGCCGTGGCCAACAATACCTAGTTGACCACCACTACCCTGGAAGCAAGGACAAGTTTAGTTGAGCTCCAAAATATAAGCTTTCTTCTGACACCCTCCAACACAATGGCGAATTGCTGCGATGGAGGAATGCCTATACCAACCTTGCAGCCCGAGTACCTGACAGGGACACCCCTCTGGATCCAAGTAAAACCACGTCAGCGCCCTAGGTTGGAGTTCCTCATCACTAACCAAAAGCGATTGGATTTGTTCCAATTAATACGTGCACTTGCTACAGTGCAAAACAAATCCAAAGCTGCTCTACACGAAGTGAGGTTCTCTGCATTGGCATTCAAAAAAACAGCAATATCATCAGCCAACTCATTATCCAAGAGCTCCTCATCCTGTCTAAGAAGAAGTCTCGACCCACGCTTGGGATCTCAAAAATATGCTCATTTCTTTAGCCACAAATAAATACAAAAAAGGGGCAAAACGGCATCCTTGGCGAACTGAACTAGAAGTCTGAAATATCTCCCCCTTTCTCATCTTGAGCACCTAACTAGGCTGATGCATATAAGGAGGAAACCCCTCTAATCCATGCATCTGAGCATCCAAAACGTGCAATTGTGTTTGAAGAGACATGGAGGTAGGAGAATGCCAAGCTAACTAGGAATGGAATGGAAATATGGAAAGCATAATGGAAAGGCAAAATGGAAAGCAAATGAAAGAACAAGTGCTAGGCAATGATAACCAAAATACTCACATGATATAAGGCTTGATGTTGACTAATGTAAATGACTCAAGACAAGTACAACACTATATAGTGTGACACTAGACTCTAGAAAGCCATAGTGTATATGGGATAACTCCCAATATGACACGTGGCATGTCTAGGAATCACTAGACTGTAAAACACCCCCTAGACACCTAGTACACTCATTTTTGACTCCCTTTGGCTTCATATTCCAACAACCCCCCATGAAGGCAAGATGAGAGACTACTTGAATGGAACCAAGAACAAAACATGACAATGATGGTCATCAAAACTGTGCACCCTATGTAACTCAGAGGCTAAAGTCTGAGTGTGTTGAGAGGTTGATCCAAGCACTCTCATGGCTTGAGACTCAACATGCTCAGAGACTCATGTTATAGCATGGCTACATGACCAGCTCATAGGTCTAGGAATACACCAACATCCTAAAACTCAGCCAGGCCTGATAAAAAAATAGACCTATCAAAGCCAATACATATGGCTCCCACAGTACATCCCCCCTTGGCTTCATATCTGGAAACCGGGATGAAGTCACACACCACTCATAAAAGAAATAACATCAGTTAAGGAGAACTATCAAAGGTTGAGTACCTTATAGACTCAATGAAAACAAAATTCTCAATACATATCATTTTAGGGGGACTACCCAGCGCAGAGGACCCCAAAATAACATCAAGCATGTAGTAATAAAAATTAGATCTCTTTTGATAAGAGATGTCCTCCAAGTAGCCACTGCACATGTGTGCACATCCCTGTGAAACGATGACGATGTCAATGAAGCGCTAGGCAAGAATGCCCCAAAAGACGTGTCGGTGAAGTCCATGGGGTAGCTAAATGGAGCACTCACATAGTGACTCTCAAAATGGCTAAGGGAGAGTCCGGATGTCAAAGAAGAGGCCGGATGTGTCACGAGCACTCAGAGAGTCGGTCGCCTCTGACTGATTTGACATTTAGTGGCAGAACTCATAGATCAGAATATATCAGCTCATGGATATCTTTTTTTCTTGAACCCTTCTTCACAGCTATGCTTTCTCATGATAAATCCTTTGCAAATCATCTTCACTTGTCAAAGATGAGGCAAGCAATGCGCAAAACCATTCCTTTTCATGGAAGCTAGGCTTTGCATGCTCAGGTGGCCAAATATTCATGCCACAAGATTTCTTTCCTATTTGATTGAGAAGATATAGGCCTTAAATTGAGGTCTAGATGATGTCAGTTCACAAAGGTCTTCTTCCTCAATTCCCCAGCTATGATTTTGAAATCAATCAACCTTGTCTCGAATGAGACATTCCCCTTCATCAAATTCCACCTTCTTGTTCTGTTTAGTAATGGCACTAACAAATAGAATTTTTACTTAAGACCAGGAACATACAAAATGTTATGTATGTCCCATATATCTTCATTCAGGAATCGTACGAGTATATGGCTTGCCAATACCCTTGATTTGATGAAGTCTAGAGTCTCCTAGTTCAACATCGTCACTGTCACTTTCTTCAACTGAGAGAACCACTCCTTGTGCACATTGAAGTGATTGGAGGCTCAGGAGTCAAAGATCAATGAATCATCATCTTGGCCAGACCTATTTGGTTTTAAGATTGCGAAGGATTTCTCAGACTTACTAGTCTGGCACATAGCTACATTAGCCGTGTCTTTATCACAAGGTTTAGACCCATGTATAAGCCATATCTAGTGACACCCAAAAGCAAAGTAGCCAAGCTTCCCATAGTAAAAGCAAGGTCCTTTCTTCTTTGTGACATTCAAGTCAAGATCATCTTTTTTATCATGTTGAAATGAGAAGTAAAAGCCTAGGTCTGATTCGGGGTTTCTGATTTCGTCTTTTATTTTTAGCCATAAAGGCTGTATCATCCTGATTACCTCACTTCTTGCTCTGCCTTTTGGTTACCTCAATGATGAGGTAACCACTAGCTAAGTTGAAGTGGGAGGATGCTTCTGTAAGAGAGTGTGGTGATAAAATTGACACCCTGAGTGAGGATGTGAGGAGGTGTCAGGGTAAGTCCAGCTAACAAAAGCTAGGTCCTCAGCCCCTATGTGGCACCGACATAGTGTGCACAATCCGAATGCACTACTTCTGATTGGCTACCCTAGAGTGTGTGAAATAGCGAATCCTTGCCTATGTGACAACTGGAAAATCCACATAAGTTAGATCACTGCCATGTGGCACCCATCCATCCTAAATCTCTAACCACTTATTAATTAATAATAATATAAAGTCATCGGTGGCCTAACCTTTCATAACTCCAAACATAATCAATACAAAATGGGCTGAACTGAAAGAAAACGGACATTTACATAAAAAATTCAGGGATATGAATCATTATCCTCCTGAGGGGTAAGGGAGGTGTCAACACTATGATCAACAACCAGCAGCAACCTATGTCAAGTTTCCGCAATAACTCCAGAGTCAAAACACAACAGCTGGTCTTTTCAATTTAATGATGTTTCACCAATTCATGGACCATTTCAATGATCTACTTGGCATAGCAAACCCACTATGCATGGTCAGGGATGCCAAGCCAGCCATGATGGGTTCAGTCCCAATGGGTCAGCCTCGTAATTTCTGTGTTCATGGACAGGCCAAAGCCTACCCTCTCTTTACTCTGACCACCTATTAAAGCTGGACCATTGGTTCCTGGCATCCTGGGTTTTGATGGTAGAACACTTCCGTGGGAGCTCCCTCTCCACCCATTGCTTCCTCTCTGGGGCAAACTACTCTCTCTCATAGCCTCCCTCGCAATCCAACAAATCCGCTTCCTCTTCAACAACTTGAAGATGTTGGCAGGCCATATTTACTGCCATCCTTCCACATGAGTTAGACCATCATGAGCTGAAACGTGCATGAGTTCCACAGCTGTGCCAGGCAGCAAACCCAACGGCTAATTCTCCATCAAAAATGCTGCAAGCCTTCGTGGCCAACACATCTCTTGGTGATTCAAGAGCATATGTTATCCCTAGCTGAGTAGCCTCCTTACCTATCATGGCATCTCCATCTGGGTCTCCAGGCGTTTTGCCATAGTAGTACGGCTGGGACATACATTGGCCTCTAAGGTCTTCAGCCAAGGCAACAACAGCTTACAGAGCAGCTTTAAGGTCAGAGACCTCAAGATCATGTCCTAAACCAACTTGCCTACACCGAAGAGGCTACTTATAGCTGTATCTTGCTAGTCTCCTACCCATGTGAATGATTGGATTGTTGGACAAGATTTCAGTGATCTAGGTTCATAGAAGACAAGCTTGGAGCAGACTCCCTCCTCCGACATCCCAATCGTAAGAGGCTCAATCCCCACCATAGAAACAGTGCAAAGACTCCAAGTGGGCAGCTCTCCTGTGCCAGCCAAAAGATAAATGGAGATTATCCCTAGATTGGGTAAACTTTGGCTCTCACCAAGGGTCATGACCTGCAATAGAAGGGTAAACTGCTCCCACCTTGAAGGAGAAGGATCCTTAGACATCTGTCTGGGTACTGCCATGTCTGATCGATGCCCCCTCATTAAGTGTCTAGATCTGCCTAGAGACAACTCTTCAAGCGAGGCCACCTCACTCTCTTGGAGCCTCTACCAAGAGAAGCAGATATAGGAGATTACAACACAGATTTGCTCAAAGAGCTGGGCAACATGACTGCCAACATGCTCATTTAAGAGAGCGATGACCTTCATCTGCATGGTGGTGAATCTATACAAGTCAGTCCGGACACAGCTTCACACCATTGAGTACCCCTACCACGGGTAGAGTACTCATTCCAGTCAACCAATAACGATGTGCATGCAACAAGAGAATCTGATGACACATTGGTTCTTTCAGATGAGAAGGCCAAGTTCCGCGGATACCCAACTCTTGTGCTTGAGAGATCCAGTAGGCCACTTGCACTCAGACCTGCATGAGGTTTTGGACATGACCACTGACCTTTACCAACAGCAGCTATAAGGTTGAGTTCCGACGAGGCCTCCCCATACGTGAAGGTGCTAGATCTGAGATTAGAACCCATGTAACCTTAAGAGCCACTCCAAAAATGAGGGGGAGGCTGGAGGGCCAGTTTACAGATCAAGAAATGATTGAGGTGCCAAGAGCCCAAAAGGGTCACCAGGAAGATGGATTCAATTCCGCCTACTTTTAAGACTTTTGAGACATTATCTCCAATCCACTTAGACTGGCCCTTCGAGAATTTTTTGAAAGCGGGAGCATGCCTTCTGCCTTCTGAGCAGGTTCGCCAATGCCGCCAATCACTCTTCTAGACAGCGCTTAAAAGATCTTGGGTTTAAGTCTTCACTCCTCACATTTTGCCAGTTCTCCCCAACATTATCCACCACACAACTAGATTTTTCCTAAGACCACAGCTTCCTAGATTACATCACCTTTGGGAGGCTACAGATCGGGCATGGCAATAGGAGCAGCCTCTCCTCGTCATTCTTTTGGACTTCAAGAAGGCTTACAATCTGGTTAAATGGGGTTTCTTCCAGGCATGATGCACTCATACGTTTCCCTATGCATTGGATCAGAGAGTTGTTGCTTGCTATACACATGGCTCAAGCAGGTGCTCATTGGTGGTCAAGTAGGTGTTCATTGGCGGTTACACAGGCCAAGCCTTCCCCAATAAAAGAGTCGTTGCTCTCGATGCACATGACTCAAGCAGGTGCTCAATGGTGGTCACACAGGCCAAGCCTTGTCCCCCCTGATCTTTCCCCCGGAGTTGCCCTTTGGCTCCCCTTCTATTTCTATTTGTCATGGAGGGCCCTAAGCTGACAAGGACTTAGCAGATAGCACAATTCAGAGCCTCGAGCGTGTTCACTTTCTTCTAGACCAGTATTATATAGAACCTCGCAATCAACTTGCACAAATCTTTGGCTTCCTTTCTGCATCATTGCTTCATTGATCTGGAAGAAGGACAAGATCTTTTAACTCTTGAGTATCAAGACATCCATAAACATCATCCCCTAAATGTAATTAGTGGCTGCATATAGATAGGGAATATCCAAGTTCTCCAACTCTAGATGTGACTTTCAGCACCACCCCTTAAATCGTTTTAATCAGTCATGCACTTCGACAGTCAATCTAACAAGCCAAATTCTGGAATGGATAACTGTCAAAGGAAGCAGCTTTCAGACATGCCTGCATTTGACTTCCCCTTATAGAGGAGGTCTCTTCTCGAAGCTCGCAAAGAACCTGAAAAAAAACCATTCATGAGTACACATAAATCCTACAAAGTTGATGCATATGAGATGATTGAAAACAAATAAACTGATAATGCAGGATTTAGATAGCAATGGCTAGAATATATGACTAGAATATATCCAATCTTGAAAATTAAAATAATATTATAAAAACAGCAAAAGAACAAAGGAAACAGAAAACGAGACAAAGGAAGAAGGAGGTTTGTAGAGACATCAAACAAAACTTGAGTAAAAGACGGGGTGGCGGTGGTTTGGAAGGGGGCGTGGGGCCGGGGGGGGAGGGATGGATTCAGTAAGGCCATAAGTTGCCATCCTACAAAATTACCTTTATCGCAGCTTCTGGAAGTATAATCCAGCACAAGTCACCTAATCCATTTGAGGCAATAACCTCCAACCAAAGAGCTGGTAGAGTTCCTATATGCTTGTATTTAGGGATTTAGAAAATGTTAGTATCATATCGTACGCTCAACAATAAGAGCACCCATTCTTGAACATTCATAATCACAAAACCCAAATTATTCTAGATAATAGAGTTTAGTTATCTCGAGGACTGCTTAAATGGTGGAAATGACAGTGTTCATGTCCTAACAAGGCTGCTTAAATTAGCACTGACTTCACTTATACTTATGGATCTGGAAATGCTATTTTATTGTTTAAAGAAACTTTAAGGTACCTCTGGTAGAGACCAATACACTGGTATCAATTGTGGACTGTACAGTCAACACTTCAGTCAGATTATCCACCTGGATACACACCATGGGAGAAATGGGAGGAGCAGAACATTAATTCACAAGGCCATAACCATCGCAAGTGGCATTAAGCGTGTATAGATTTGAATAGTTTCCATTCCTTGATATGAAGTGGGATTGGAGCGACTTCTAGTCGCAGAAATGCATCTTAAATGCCATGCTCCCGGATTACCGTAAGAGTAAGGGCTGGATTGATTGATGAATAAAGCTCTGTGCTGGATTGATTGATGAAGAAAGTCTTTCTCTCAAATTCATTGCTGTTAAATTCTGAAGTACTGTTTACAGTTAATATGATGGTAAGTCTTGCACGTTTCTGTGACTCTCTGTGCATACACTAACGTTCTTCTCGGTTACAACTAGAATCTGATGCGGTGTGTTATTACAAAAATATTTGGCAATCCTACTCAGGAAGAGCATTTTGATTGAGCCAAAGAACATACTTGATGACAAGGGAGTCGCCCTCAGGACAAAGCATATGTGGTTACTAAAAAAAACCTAACCTGAGAGGCATGGCAAGAACGTCTCCAACAACCTGAGACCAGAGGAAATCAAACCAAAGAATGACCAACTGGTCATAATGGCCGATTTCACTCAACAATGTGGAACTATCGAGGTGTCCTTGCCCCATTTTGAGGGTAAAAGCAGGAAGACCCTGATACTCATGCCATGGAGTTCGAATCCATTTGCCGCTCCTGTGGTTACTAACAAAAACCTAACCTGAAAGGCATGGCAAGAACATTTACAACCAAGTCTGCAGTTCTACAAGAATAGAGGGAATCGAACCAACGAGTAACCAAATGGTCATAATGGCATCTTTCCCTCAATATCGTGGAACTATCAAGGTGTCCTTGCCCCATTTTGAGGGTAAAAGCAGGAAGACCCTGATACTCAAACCATGGTGTTCGAATCCATTCGCACGGTGAATGGCATCACCACCAGCAATGGACCCGATTGACCTATTCCTTGTAGTCTTAAGGGGATGGCCATGAACTGGTACATTAATAAACATTTATTTTAAGAATAACCTTTTAGCATTCTTTGCTATTTTGATGTGTTTCAAGAAGAGACGAAAATGTTTTTGACAATGGAAGATATAGTTAATACAACTGTTCCAAGGATGCCCACATGCACCAATTCTTCACATTAGATTACCCTTTTACACAGGTAGTCCTCCTCACTATGCAAGCTTGCACTCTCTTCGTGCAGAGTACAAGCACTTTTTAAACCAACTCATTGACAATCCCATTGAGATCTTGGGGGATATGAGTGATTTCAAGAGAGACACAATGCTTTTCAAGTTGACTGGCTTAATACTTAATTTATTGCAATACTTCACTCCAAACTTTCCACTGGAATCCCTCAAAAGGCTCAGAACTCTTGCAAATTGGATTGATAAGAATGCCCGACCTTGATGGGGAATTGGTTCATGCTTGGGCTGAAGAAGTCACTTGAAGGTATTTGGTCTACTATACATAGTGATAAGATTAGTGATATGAGGAATGTTGCAGCTTGCATCAAAAGAATCCAGACGATGGAGATGAGTCCGGCCGAAGACTTGAGACAAAAGGAAGGGAAAAAGAGTGAAGATACTCTATGTTTGATGATTTGGAAGCAAAAAATCAGACAGAATCGTCTGAAGAAGAGAAGATCTCAAGAAAAAGTTCCAAAACTTTGACAAAGACTAGAGCTCCTTTTGAGACTAGTGCAAGGTTGAGACCCAAAGTCTCATGTACCAAATGTATGTTTGTCTAGGAGGAATGCCAGTCAAAGACTAAGCAATGTGCCATTTGTTTGACCATATAGGAGTAATGACATGGTGACTTGTTAATGTCGATCAAGTTGAAGCCAGTCAACCTATACATAAGGTTCCCTGACGTCCTAGAGTCATTGTGTGCTTATTGCTGAGTGAAGGGCAATTGTCGGCATCAATGTTCCTTGTGTATTATGCACAAACAGGAAGTCCAAGAAGTGCCGAGCAAATTTCAAGATACTTCATCAAAAGAGGCCAAGAGTAATATGGCACTGCTCAGACCTTTCATGGATCATGTTCGAATGAGGCACAGTCTTAGGCTTTGGCTTGAGGATTTAATGGTGACCTGCTCTCAAAGCACAAAGACCGATTTGCTCAACTAGAGGAGAGAAAATCCGAGAAGGGAAAAGCTTGAACTGAGCTGACCAAAAAGCAATGAAAACAACGTTGAAGCCTTATCCTGAAAACCCAAGCAAAGATGCGGAAAAAAAGCCTGAGAAGGAGACAAAAGAATGGAATCTCATGTCATCTGATCATTCGAAGGCAGTATTTAAACGCCTCCATCCAGTTTCAGAAGGCCTTTTGGCACAATAACCTCCAGAGTCCTAACCGACAACACTAAAACCCGTAGCTCCCCATATGGAACCGGACAATGTCACCTCTGAAGTCCCAAAGCAGCAATACTGAAACAAACCCCATAATGATTTTTGGAAAGACTTCAAATCTATGAAGATCAACAAGACCACGGGCCAACTATCGAGTGCCGTACCTGGATATTAAAAAGATTAGATGCAAGATCTACATGAAGAAGCTATAAAGTAAACTTTGAGTCTTGAAGAAGTCGTCTAGAAGAATTTTGATTTTCGAATAGCCCAGATTGGGACAACAAGTTGCTGATTGGTTTGTTGCTGCCATTGCTGATTCTAGAAGGTAAGTGGACACATATCACCAAGGATTTTATAACTGGGCTTCCTTCTAAAGACAAAGGATTGGAGAGCATTATTGTGGTGGTCTATAGGCTTACAAAACAAGCCACTTCATTCCTAACAAGACACGGTATTCGACATCTCAAGATGCTTGGCAGCTCATTGATCATGTGTTTAAGCACAATGAGTTTCCCTACGAGATTGTCAACGACACGGACGTATAGCCAACTTTGCCTAATCTATATGCGTTCGACCAACGATTCAACTTAGGTTACCCAGACAAGAAGATTGCAAAGTAATAATGTGAATTGCATTCACTTGGCCTGCCCGAAATAGAAAGAAGAGAAAACATGGAGAAAATGGTGGAGATCACATGGTCCCAACCAATCACAAAAAAGCGATGAAAATTTAGGGGAAAAAGAATTTTCCCTTTGGCAAGGGAGGGTGCCTTTACTAAGGCCTTCAGTAGAGGGCAGGCCAAAAATGCAAATCCTAAATACCATGGCTGAAAGCAGCAGTATACTGGCCAAAAATGCAAATCCTAAATACCATGGCTGAAAGCAGCAGTACACTTCAAATAGTCCCGGCGTTTTGAGCATCTGTAATTCAAGGTACGCTTGTAGCTTCTCAATATTATTAAATCCAAGAATTAGGCAGGATGGTACAAGTCTAATTATTGGATCGAACTTTGAGTTGGAATTGAGTGTCATGGACTTGGTCTTTGACGTGGCCAGTTGCTATTCTTGCAAAACAAAAGAAGAGAAGCATGCAAGCCACCATGTTTTCCGAACTCCTTCCCCACCTGCGAGAAGGAGTTGAACCTTAGCTGGACTCCTTGAGCGAGTGATGGAGCTCAGTCGCTACTCACGATAGCAAAACACCTAGATTATCCAAACATTCGACGCCATTCCCAACAGTCAAATCCGGTTCCCTCTTGATTTTAAAGGCAAATTGTTGAAAACCTGAGGTTCCCGGGTATGTGCCAGCATGTAGTCGTATAAAGGTCGATCGACTCGAATGACCTGCTTGCCACCATAGCTGGAGTCGGTGGCAATGGTCGCGTTTCGCAACGGTTCAGCCCCTAAGGAGCGCCTGTGTTGCCATTTCCTTCTAGCAGAAGACTTCAACTTGCAAAATCCGACAGGAAAAGAGTCCGTGAATAGATACGTAGAAACGTTAGTGATGCCGGGATGCCTATAGCATGCTTGGAGTAAGGAGTTGCGTATCGAACTGCCAAGGTAGGGTGACTTCGCCATGCTTTCTTATGACATTTTGTAAGCATTACTGGCAAACACACATCTTGCAATCAGGGCGAGTAGACGTGATATCTTTCTGGATGGTCTTTGGCAAGGTGTCTACTGCATCTTCGTATACATTGATCATTGGTTGATGAGCCCTGAGCTTTCATTTGTTAGTTTGACCTTGCCAGGATAGAGCGTTTTTGGCCTGCCGTAGGTGCAGGTCTTAGTAAAGGCTTTTCACTAGAAACGAAAATTCGCGTTTGTGTATTTTTCTGAATTCTGATAATTTGTCTCGTGGTTTCTCTCTCTCTCTCCCCCGCGTGCTACTCATCCCGTTCATCTTCTTTTTCATTTTGGATGTCCAAGGCAGGCCACTTGAACTTTGTTCAGCTTGTTACTTCTTACTAATAAATTAGAATTGCCCCTACCAATTTGAAATTGAACTTGAATCCTAGAAATCTATCAAAACTTTAAAGGAAACAAATATGGACATGAGACTCATCGTGGAGCACTTAACTCCTAGCTCGAAGTTGAAATTGAATCGTAGCATTTTATCAAATTTTTAAAGGAAATAAAAGAATGAGTAAAAATATCAATATGAGACACTACACATGGTCCATCAAGACCCGATTCCCACTTCAAATGTCAGGGGAGGTGACCTATTACTAACTTGGTGATGTCCATATTATGGAAGTTGAAGCCCAACAAATACCTGAATAAGGTGATGCTCACAAGAGGTCACAAATGATCTTCGTTGCGATCTATACAATATTGTCACATGGACTATAACCATATGAATAAAGGTGTCATCATCCTTAGATGTTGCATCCAGCTTGGATTTCTTTGCTCCCTCACATCGAGAAAACGCATCAAAAGAGAGAAATGTTTTAAGAATTCATATTGAAAACAAATTATTTTGAATTAACGAGCAATTAAAAATATTTATATGATAATATATATTATAATTATTATAACCACAAGGCAAGGAGCGATGTGCATTCTTTCTCTAAGAGTTATAATTCGAGAGAAAGGGCCCTTCCCTGGCCATCGAGATTGAGAGCATGGAGAATATTAGCATCGATAATATTAGTACCAAAAATAAGTCTCGCGAATGGATAAGGTACTAGCATATTACCTGAATATCAATAGTAGTAATCGTAGCCGAACGTTGATAAAATCATTACGAGCGGTGCACTAGGTGAAATTTAAATTTTGATCGTCTTTTTTCTATTTATTTTTTTTCTTAGAAGCAGTATCCCAACTTGCTCTAAAGGTTGATTCTTCTCGTGTCATGTTGCATAAAAAATCGTGTCTACTTGTCCAAGGAAGGCGATGCACATGCGGTAAAGACGATCTCTGCGCTTCAAAATCACAAGTAGTGTGAGCAATAACGCTAACTTTTAAGAACAAAACACTCGAGAGATTCTGATGTCACATCGAAACTATCTAGTATGAGGAGCACATACAAACCATGATACCAAGTAAGCCATTTTGCTTGAAAGTTGCTCTGCATGTTTGCATCGCAAACAAGGATTTCATGTGGTTTGCCACCAAAGACTTTTGTTGCGTCATTGCATCATTGTTTCCTCTCGCATGCTCATCATCCTCATCACCTACTCCTCTTGCTCACCAAATTGATCATTCACACAATTCTTGTTTGTTGGTAATTTGTTACCTTGACATGATTTCTTGGCATTGCTTTTGCCTTTCAAATATCAAGGTCCAACTCACCTATGGTGCTTTGCTAAAGCTCTAAGTTCCATCCTCATCTTGTAAAAATGCTAGGGAGTCAACCCAATCCCTTCCATTCCTCGGAAGGTAAAACATATGATCTCGCTGAGTCAAAAACGTATGATATCACTGAGTCAAAGAATACCATCACATCCTCTCTTGTGCTAGGAGATGAAACAATTCCCCATAAGCTACCCATATCTCATCTACACAATATCGAGGAACTCCGTGATTGATCACTTGAAATTCGGGTCCATGCAGATTAGTCTTTTACTGACGCAGACTATTCCCTTACTAACGGAGCAAATCAAACACAACATACCAAACCTAGAGGATTCCCCAATCCTAGCATGTGAGGCTAATTTTCTCGATATTCATGTCTGTTGTGAGCTACAAGGCTTGCAAGGTTGATAAGAGGAGGCTGGGGTGTGTGGACAGACCTGTGCAAGCAAGGCCTCCTGTTGGGAGATTGAACATAGGAGTTTGGAACATGAGAGATGTCATCTTCCTTCAGTAGCTCCATGATGCCCCTCTCAGAAGGAGGATTCAAATTTGCAACATCCATAGTTTCCTCGTGATGATCTGCACTAGAGAGTCATCAACAATTGTGCAAACTTAAATGAAGGTTGCCTCATGACACATTAAAAAGTGCATTTCCATCAAAAGCTCACGTGCAAAGCTTTCACGCGAACCTTGTCGTAGGTAGATTCTATAGTAGGTCTTTCAATTTTCAACAAGCAAAATCACTCAAGCTTTTCATGAAAAGCTTTTGTTGCTTTGCATTTCCATCAATTTTAATCAACAGCCTAGAATCAGGATTTTGTATCTTAATCAACGACCTACAATCCTACACGTGGCTCAAGGAGAGCTCAAAATCCTAAAACTTGCCCCTAGGCTACCATAAAGAAAGTTTATTAACATCTACTAAAGACTATGAAATGCATTAAAAGCCAAATACAATAAAAGCTAACGGAGCACCCACACCAATGCTGTAAATACATCACGTCTTTCGTTCATGTGTGTGTGTGTGCGTGCGTGTGTGCGTGTGTGTGTGTGTGCGCGCGCGCGCTGGGGATGCATCATAGACCTATATGGAAAGCTATTACTGATCTCTTACTCCCTCTGGTTCCGATACTGACATTGAATGTCAGAGACAGGCTTCAAGATTGGCACCTTCAGTCTTCAAATACAAGCATCTCCTCTAAGCCTTTGCATTTATTGACTTCTATACAGGCTTATCGATTGATATTACCTCCTCCTTGGATTGCCCATCATGCTAATTCTCTATGGCATTTGAACAAGTCATTAGCCTGGTGGAAAGGAAAATTGCAATTGATATGGAAGTTGAAAATGCCATTGAAGCAATGTCTATTTTTATGGAGATGTATTGTTGGTATTCTTCCGGTAGGGGTGAAATTGGCTCAAAGGCGGATAGTTCACCTCTTTGTCCAAGATGTCACCTTACTTCTGAGAGTATTCCCCATCTACTGTGGTCTTGTTCACATTCCAGAAACCTTCTAGACAAAATCTCCTATTTCTTATCTCTCAGATTTCCAACACACAGGTTCTACAGGTTTTTATGGATGTATGGCAAACTATCGGCATCTCTGTCACAGTATTCTCTTTTCTTCCACTGGATCAGATACTGGGCCTTATGGACCCTCTGGTTGCAGCGTAATCAAGCATATATGAATTCTCCCCTTCAGCATCCATATGAGTTCTTCAAAGCCTCATTGCGGCAATCATTATATGATGCCTTACATGAGGAAGATTTGGATGTCTCTTGTATTCAACTTTTCTTTTATTGCTTCTGATGCATAGGGCTTTGGCTCTCTTTTGAGCACTGCCCAGATGTAAATGAAAGTTTCGTAATATAAGTATCTTGGTTTCACAAAAAAAAAAGTGTGTGTGTGTGTGTGTGTGTGTGTGTGTGTGTGAGAGAGAGAGAGAGCAAACATAGTATACCAAATGAGCTTATCTCTTCTTACCTCAACGCATTCCATCGACTTGTATGCAAGCATTCTATCACCAAGCTTGGCTTGACCTCTTAGTTTGTCTCACTAGCTATCATGAGTTAGAGCAGTGGTAGAAGATCCGTGCTTATGGGAGTATTGTTCTGATGCTGTGGCTTGTATTCTAGGGCGTCGCCACATGTAAGGTCCTTTGAGGAGCCTTGGCTATCCACTACGTGAGGTCAATCTCAAGGTTATGGAAGCTAGTTGTGCGCGGCTGAGGGCAGAGAGATAAGTAGAGGCTCTACATGTTGATAAGAAGAAGCTACGTAGTGAGCATCTATGGCTTACAAGGGTGGTATAGATACTTATTTCGTGCCACATACTGACCAGTTGGTTCGGTTCAACATGTCGTTTCATTTATACATGAGGAATTCCATGAAAAGTCACGTATTTATGCACATGATTACCACATAAAATTTGAGTATTAAGTCTCATGAACATTAATCATAAAATCATGTAACTTTATGACCACTCTCAAGCTAGTCCAAAAAATAGTAGTTTGGACCTTTAGTCCATATTGACCATATAAGATACTACCATCATTTAGAGGTCCCAATCCTATATATCACCCTGATGAATTCGTATGTAAGTATCACTGGCTGTGATGCTTGGGTTCATGTGTAAAGCCACAGATAATGCCTTTTGGTATAGAGGAATATTGGACTATATAGTATATGTAATCCTTTACCATAATCAAGAGGTTTCAACCATTCTTTTATGACTTTATACATGAGTGAAGTCATGAGTGAAGTTTGGGTTTTTAACACGTAACATGGCATAATTCTTTGTATTAAAGCATTTGAAGGATTGATTTGATACTTAACCCCCAAATTAATTAAATTTAATGTAATGGTCCATTCTTTAATGCTAGTCCAACATTACGAAGCTATCAAGAGCCATAATTATTTGTTTTGGAGCATTTGAAGGATTGATTAGATATTAAACACCCAAACTATTCTAATGGTCCATTCTTTCAAGGCTAGTCAAACATTATGACACTATAAAGAGCGTATATTTGTTTTTGTGTGTGTGTGTGTGTATAGAGATAGAGAGAGAGAGAGAGAGAGAGAGAGAGAGAGAGAACCCAATTGACAACTACAAAGGCGAGAGGTCATTGGTCGTCGACCAAGATCAACTATCCATCCAAGTTGTGTACGTTGTCTGTGAGACCAACTCCATTGATCGGCCAAGGATAGACAAGATAAGCCAATCCATCAGTGGCTTTGGATTGGTTAGGGCTAGTGCCATAGAGAAAGAAAATCTAAAATGAAACGTTCTTGGTGCTCAGCCTGATTAGTCTGTTTGTGATTCTCCCTCTTTTGTAATCTCCTCTTGCATATCATAAATCTGATCATAAATCTGTTTGCCATGTGGAATGCCTCTACACATCCTATTGCAATCGATAGCCTATGAGATGCGAGATCCCAAGTAGGGATCTCTATAGAAGCTGAGGTTTACCGAATGCTCATGAGATGTTGGCCAAGTCTTGCATACATGGAGTTTTAACAAATCCTCTCTGATCACGATAGGTGAGCGAGATAGATGGGCTATGCTAAAATGGTGGTATTCTGTTCATATGGAGTCCCAAACCTATAAACACTATGCGTCTCCGAGCATACCAACTCCTTTGATTCCCCATTACCTCTAGTACAATCAATGAAGTCAAGGCCAACCATGCTCAACCTAATTAGTCTGTTTGGGATCCTCCCTCGTCTGTAATCTCCTCTTGCATATCATAACTCTATCTCCTATGTGGAATGCCTCTACACATCCTATCGCAATCCATAGCCTATGAGAAGATACTTGAAACTCTCCATATAAGATCCTCAATGCATGTGGGAGATGCAAATCTTTAAATGGTGGTGACCTGTTCATATGGAGTCCTGCCTAGAAACACTATGTGTGTACCGAGCATACCAACTCCTTCGATCCCTTGCTACCTCTAGTGCAATAAATGAAGTCAAGGCCAACCATGGTACTTGTATCATCTGAATATTGTCATGTTGAAGTCCTTAACTCTATGGAGATAAGTGACGGCTAAAAGATTGCATCAAAGTATAGAAAGGTAGCCCTAAACTCTACTAGCAAAATATGATGTGGGACCGATGGTTTACTATGAGATCATCCAAGCTAGAAGGACTTGTAGTCTCTCTATGGTGAACCCTGTCTATATCCGATAGATTTGTTCTCCAAAAGGACCGCCATACATCCTAGTTGAACAAACAAGCAAGTAAGAAATAATAAATTTGGTTTACAATCTCATAAATGGGAGTGAAAGCATTGACACTATTAACCACACCAGCTAACACCGCCACATTCTGCACCTTCATGTACATTATCAAGCACTAGGATTTTGCCTTGGAGCCAAACAGGCCTAGGATGATTGTAAAACCAAAAGGAATAGATTAGTAGTGGTGTAGGAAGAGAGCATATTGTTGGCCCTCCCTTCAAAAGGGGCAAAATATAAAAGGCCAAAAGTTTGACTTTGGTCTTCAATTATTGTATGCAAGTTTTGATGGATCTCTCTTCTCTCATGGGTTTTGCCTCGCTTTCCTCTTGCTCTAGCCTCTTATGAATGCCACTCACCCCCCTATCACTTCCCCTTGCTTCTTGCCTCCCCACCTCCCCCCTTCTTCTCATCTCCCCTTCCCCCTTCCCTCTCTTCTTGCGATGACACGAGGATTAGAAAACCAAGAAGTAGTGGTGTCCCCAATCGAGGACCAAAATCTCCCTAATGTACCAATTAACAAATTGGGCCAATACTTTGAGAGTGACGACACAAATGCAGTCCTACCTCTCTCTTACCATGATAAGAACGTTACCGCAATCTTGGATGGAGGAGCGGGTGTAAGTGTAGTTATTAAAGCAGTGCTGGGTTAAGTGGGGATGACCTAAAATGGACAACACTAGCCTTGTCATCAAATTGGCTGATGGAGCTACAACTCAACTAGTAGGAGTGATAATGGACATTAAGATAAAGACTTTCGGTCTTACGTACCGAGTGTAGTTTGTTGTAAGGGACTTCCATAACCAACTTGAATCCTATGACATCATATTGGGTAGACCATTCATGCATACTATAGGACTGGCCCCCCACCCTATGCGAGGGAATCTATTCGCCCGTTGAGTCAGATACTAGTAAGCAAACTACTTTAGGAAATGTGTTCCAACATGTAACAAGAAGGACGCGAGGACCGGGACAAATATTGGTATGCTCCATTGTCAGAGCTTAAGTTCTCTCACAATCGGATGTGTATCCTTGCAACCATAGATGTGACCAAAAAGAGGGGATCACAGATTGCATATTTTGATCCAAGGGTGCTTGAGTCATTAGTACCATTGAATATGATCAATGTGCTAAGAGCATCCAAGGAAAGGAAGGGGGAAATCTAGTTAAAATTAGACTTGCATTGGCTCAGTTACGTCAAGGCTAGCTACCAACTTTGATCCATTACTTAATACCAAAATGGACACATGAGATTGGCCATTTTATAGTCAATGGGTTTCCATAAGACAAGGCCCTTAACAAGGAAAGGGCCCAAAAAATCATTAAGGATGCAACACCCGACCAACTAATTGCTAGATAGTTATATCAAATGGGCAAGGATGGTATTATGTGACGTTATGTCTGGGAGGATGAATTTATTGACGTGCTAGAAGAAGCACACTCAGGAACGATAAGAGGTCACTTTGCAAGAGAGATCACTACTCTGGCAAGGTATTTCAAGTTGGGCTATGGTGGTCCACTCCCTTTGTTGGTGCAATTGAATTTGTAAAATGTTGTGACTTCTGCTAAAGAGAATCCATACCCCAAAATAAGGACTATATGCCCCTTATAGGAATACTGAAACAGAAGAAACTTTTGAAAATTGGGGCATTGATTTCATTGGACCTATAAGTCCACCAGCCAAGGCCACATAGGCTTGGTATATTATTATTGTGACTGACTAGTTTACTAAGTGGTAGAGACCAAGGCAACTTGGAAATTGGTAGTGATTGAGGGACTTAGTTGATTAATGAGATAATACAAATCCTTATGAGTGAGTTCTTCATCAACCATTTTAAATACACCTCCTATTATCCCAGAGCAAATGGTCAAGCTAAGAGCTCAAACAAAAACTCATGCAACACAATGATGCACACAGTAGAGGCCAATCAAAGTGACTCGAAACTGCATTATGGGCATACTGCACAACTTACAAGGTTGCAACAAGCTGCACCCAATTTAGTCTCGCCTTCTGAAGCTAGTCCCCATCCTCTTGGTAGACCCACCCACTTTTGTCAAGCGTGTCCCTTTCCTAGCTTCTACTGATTGTGCATGACCCACTTGGTGCTCTTATGATCATAAGACGAGGAGTTGGCCCTTCTAACCTTGGAGTGCTTGGCCATCCCACCACCCCTGACTCCAACTCTTGCTAGATAGGGGCTCCAACTTGCACTACTTGTCAAATGCATTTGTAAAGATGTCTAGCCAATTGATTTGGACCTTGTCTTCATATGCTGCCAAAGCCTTGGCCAAAAACTTGCAAGGTACATACCTTGTGCTTTTCTTCAGTCATTTGCATTGCATAAGAGAAATTGATAGATATGCTAGGAACCAACATCAACATATTTGCTGATTAGGTAAGCTTGTGAGTGATGGAAAGTGTGCTCCTCAAACTATCTATCACAATGGGTCACTGTAGTAGCCACCTTCTCCTTCATAGAATGATGCATGGGCATGGGGTCCAACCTAAAAACCCCCACATAAAACCACCTATCAAGGTGAATTCTTATCCCCAACATGCTTATGTTGTGAACACCCCTGCATTAAACCAACTTTCAAGGTGAATTTTTCTCCCTAACATGCTTATGCTATGAGTGTCTACCTTGCATGAGTTCAGTATCTCTTGGTCAAGGTTTGGACTCCACATATCCTTCCCTGGTAGGTTTGCCATGTCCAAAAGCCTATTTTGCTTGATCATTTTCACTTTAAGCACTCGCTGCTCAATGGTGTAAGGCCTACTATAAATATCTTGTGATCTTGTTATGCTAAATTTTTTATTCCATAAATATGTTTGTCAAATACAATACTAGAGCTCCATGGAAGACATCTTATGGCATGCCACATCAAAAGATAACTTTTTAGTGTAAACTAGCCAAATAAAAGCTTCAACTTTCTTGCTAAGAATCTTTGGTTAACATAAATTGATGGTATATGAAAATGGACCCTACATTACTTATACTAATTTACTTACCCCAGCAACAAAGCACGTGAATATGTTGATTCTCTCTCTCTCTCTCTCTCTCTCTCTCTCTCTCTCTCTCTCTCTCTCTCTCTCTCCATGGAAGACATCTTATGGCATGCCACATCAAAAGATAACTTTCTAGTGTAAACTAGCCAAATAAAAGCTTCAACTTTCTTGCTAAGAATATTTGGTTAACATAAATTGATGGTATATGAAAATGGACCCTACATTACTTATACTAATTTACTTACCCCAGCAACAAAGCACGTGAATATGTTGGTTCTCTCTCTCTCTCTCTCTCTCTCTCTCTCTCTCTCTCTCTCTCTCTCTCTCTCTCTCTCCCTCCCTCCCTCCCTCCTTCCCTCCCTCTCTCTCTCTCTCTCTCTGTCTCTCTCTCTCTCTCTCTCTCTCTCTCTCTCTCTCTCTCTCTCTCAGATAGTTATGGGATGTTGGCTCGTGTCCTCTCCTACCCAGACCAACGATGTTTGGCTGGTTTCATTCATGAGATTTTTAGACACCAAGATAGGATACTTTGAGCACGGAGATAGGAGTAGACTTCTCCCTTGACTGATACCTCTCAGAGCTATCACGGAGTTCTTTCAGCCAGATCACATAGACCCCTATGAGGCGAGACCTCGACATGACCACGACCTGGAGCCTGTGACCCAATAGCTCTTTGACTCATAGATCACACTTGGGGACATCCCCTCCTTGTTTAGGGTCGGAGCTCGACCGACGGGGGATCATAGTGGCCTTGGTGAGCTACGACCAAGAGATGTACCATGACTGCACCCTTGAGGGGGCCACAACGCTCAATTGCTGACCTCATGCCTCCGCTTCCACAGCCTCATCCATCTTGATGTTCTGTTGTTGATGATGATGATGATGATGGTTATGGTGGTGATGTCAACGATGATGCTGAGATTGATATATATATATAGTCGAGATATGACTATGCTATACTTACGACCATTTTGCATTTTATTGCATTCTGCATTGGTGTGGATGCTCATTTAGTAGCTCCACTACCATTGCTCATTGTATTCAGGTTTTTTCGCAGTCTCATAGACCCATCGTTCTTCCAAAGACTTCAATAAACTTTATTTATGTCTTTCTTTCTCTCTTTGGTAGAAACGTCAAGGCAATGCATGAGTGCAGAGCGTGTTAGGATGGAAGCTGAGTCCAGGAGCGGGCTAGTGATGGAACAGGTAAGCGAAGCTCCAGTGAAAATGGCAAGTTAGACCGTGGTGAACCGATGCAGAGTGGCAAGACTAGCCATACTGAACAAGTGGGAACGGGTGAGGTAAACCAGAGTGTGCCAAGGCAAAATGGCGAGCAAGGTCGTGATATGCAAGTGTGGAGCACGGTGAGCAAGGCCGCACGAAATAGATGAACAGGTGGGCATTGTGAGCCCAAGGGAATGGAAGCAAAGTGAAGTATAGTTGGGCGTCTGGACCCCAAATGAAGATGTGCAGTGTGAAGATTCCATGGATCAAGAGGAACCATGTCTAGGTGGGCTACGCCAGGGCAAGACCATGGGAAGGATGAGGTCGCGATGTAGTGGGCCTTGAAGTGGAGTGAAAGTGCCCAAAGAAGTGAATGTGATCTTAGCTACGCAAAGATTGGGCAAAGTCAGTACCATGATGAGGAGATGGCCGTTTAGGCCACGACAAAGGGAACGGGAAGCAAATCATGACATGGGCACAGAGATCTAGGGTGTACAAGTGGCAGTACCAAACGGGTTGCGTGGTCGGATGATTGTGAGGCAAAGAACGAGTCATCATCAAGCTTGTGGCATGAATTGTGAAGAGACAGGCCAAGGGAAAGAAAAATGACAGTGCCGAGGACCTGGTACCTGACACTTGCTCTCTCTCTCTAGTTTAACAAAATCAATCATCTGCCTATGAGAGCCAACAACAAACAATTGAATGAACTAGATCAAATAGTCATCAATCAATCAAAAGCCTAACAAACAAGCGGACCATGTTCAATATCAATCTTACTAAATGTTGTTTTTATATGGAAATCAACTGAAATGAATTGTAAATAGTTCTAATATAACTTTCTTTTTTCTATCCTATTGTATGTCACCAAGAACAAATTCAATCACGTTTGAGTCTAGCCTTGAGCCTCGAAGAACCCTTGTCACCTAACGCAACAAAAAAGGTACTTATTGATTGGGAATATAGGTAGACTAGTATTTATCATACAACCAACCAAATGGGTGTAGATGATAATCACTAAAATTATGAATATGAATGTGCACTCCACATTCATCTTCTTCAGGGATTTCCAATTTTTGAGCAAAGCCATCTGAGCATTTGAGCAAATTGGATCAGAATGTAGTTTTTTTGTGTCAAAGTTTATGAAAACAATCCAAGTGTACGGAGCCCTTTTGTGAATAAAGGGGTCATATTGCTTAAGAAAAGAAATGGATATCCTCATTTCTGACTAAACAAGTTTTCTAACTCTTGAAGTTTATGAAATGAGGTCATGATTATGAAACCCTTTTGTAAATCAAGGGCCCATATTGCTCAATAAAAGAAGTGGTTATCCTTGTAAACTAATATACCACAACAACCAATAACCAAAAAACAAATCAAGTTGCTAGACCCCTTTTTTGATTAAAAGGGATGTATAGTCCACAAGAAAAAAAAAGATTATGTTCAACCTTAGCAAAATCCAGTATTTTGCATCTTTGTTACACTAGCTTAATTTTAAGTCAAAATATTTTCCACTCATAGTTTTCTAATTATTCTATATTGACAATTTTAATATGTTTCCAACCTACATCACTACAAATGAAGATATGTTTTATCACGTAAAAGACACGTTCAAAGTTTTGTGATTGTAAAATCATCCTACAAGGTGTCCCATCATAATTATCAAGTATCAAGTATAGAAATAGCCCAAAGTTTCCATACGGAGTAATGAAAAAGACTCTAAAACACTATTTTGGTGGTTCAAAATCTTCACGGTAAAAAGTATTATTATAATAGTCCTTTCAAATTTTGTTCAATATCATGGAGGTGTGCACTCTGCAAAAACCAGGCCTTGAGGCATGCATGATAATGCTATGAAGATCTCTTTTGTACTCAAGTTAGCTTGGTGACCAAAAATATTATCTTTTCTATCCATGGAAGTAACATGTAAATAATATAGCCCAATTTTAAATCAAATATACTCATAATATTTTCTATTTTATTATTTGTTGTATATTCCAATACATGTTCATATTATTTCAAATAAGTTTTCAACCTATATAAATGAAAATGAAGACATGATTTATCACATAGAAGACATGTTCAAACTTTTGTGATGTAAAATCATCCTTCAAAATGTCCTACCATAATTATCAAGTGGAGAATAATTAGCACACTATCCTTGTAGTTCAAATTACTTATGGCAAAAAGGATTTCTTATATCGAATCCAAGGTACAAAAGGAAATGTAACAAATATAGCCAAATTTTAAGTTAATATATTACACTCATAGTTTCGTATTTTGCTACTAGTTGTGTTGAGTTCATGTTATTTCAAATAAGTTTCCAACCTACATCACTGTAAATGAAGACATGATCTATTACATAAAAGACATATTGAAAGTTTTGTGATTGCAGAATCATCGTACAAAGCATCCTGCCACAATTATCAACAAGTAGAGAAACAAACCAAAAATTTACACAAGGAGAAATGAAAAAGTCTCCAAAAACATTATTTTTGTGGTTCAAAATCTTCATGGAAAAAAGGATTATTATAAATATCTTTTCATTTTGTATTCAACATCATGAAGGTTCGATCTTCAAAAAAATACTATTTTTATGGTTCGAAATCCTCATGGAAAAAGGATTATTATAATAGCCCTTCCATTTTCTGTTGACCATCATGAAAGTGCAGTCTCTAAAAACTAAACCTCAAGGCATGCAGGACAATGCCTAGAATATCTCTTTTTTACTCAAGGTGGCTTGGTGAACAAACATATTATTTCTACTATCCAATCCAAGGTATGAAAGGAAGATGTAATAAATATGTTTGCATGGAATATATGCATCCAATTTGCAAAATCGTCTAATGAAGTCTTCACAATTGCAAGAAGGAAATGGAGAAATGTCAACCTTGTATTCAATACCTTTTTGCATTGATCCTTCTATAGAAACAATGAACTTGGCATGCTCCATGGCCTTCACGACTATTGCATCCTTAACAATGCATTTCATGACCAATGACCTTTGAATTCTATTTTCCAGATTTTGTTTCGCCATCTGATTGCTTTGCCATCTCGACGCCGAGGTCGATCTTCATGCAATATTATTATTTCATCATGGGCTTGAATTGGTGAAGCACAACTTGCACCCACCATTGGAGTTGATACTCCTAATATGACAAACCCTAAGCTTGTCAACCTGGCAATCTCTGCACTTGTCAAGGATGTTCCTGATTGAACCTTCCACCTTCCTGGTGATGGTCCTAGAATACCTGTAATGCTAGTTGATGGCTTTCATGTGTGGGTTACATCATTTCCACAAAACCAAATCATTTGGGAGTGCACTCCAACTGGTGATTGAATCCTCCCAAAGAATGATGGTGCAACAACTCCATGTCGATTTTCACGATCCTTTATATTGACAAGCTTGTTACATTTTCCTCCTTGTCCAAGCCAAGCCTGGAAATGGACTTGGCTTGTTACAGGAACTCTTCGTAATGCCCAATTTGCATCATGCACTTCATATTCTTGTACACTCTTGGAATCATCATCCTCAAAACTCTATGTTGCAAATTTAGTACTAGATTTGAGAGACATGGAGTATCTTTTCTTATTTGCATAACTGTACTCAGGGTGGTGACTATCATCCTCACATATATTTGAAGGCATTGACTTTGGCCTTTTCCTTTGCACAGTCTTGTCATCTCCATCATTAAAACATACTTAAAATACAACATCCATTTCCTTTGCAACATTACTTGTTAGATCAACAAATGTTTTGGCACTAATGTCAATCCGAGATTTTGAGGATCTTTTTTTTAAGGTCTTTAGACTCGGCCCACCTCTGATGAACTGGCCCTTCAAAAAAGATGTGTATCTAGAGCTTTGCAGAATTGCATTTGAGAGGTCACTAATAGAGGCATTGTAGAGACCAACATATTTGACATGGTTCAATCCAGCCCTCCAACTACCATGAATAGAATCTGCTAGATTTGTTCGAGGTATCAAGTACTTCTCATTATCTAACATACTCTACAAACCAAGCATTGCAAAGATATTGTAATGGCAAAATTACATTATTAACATGAATTAAAAAAATTCAAGAGAAATACAAAACCAACCTCTATAATGTAGTGGCCCCAATGGGAAATCCTAGCATGCCACCATGCAAACCAAGTTTCAAGCTGTGGCAAGTCTAAATCACTTGCATGGCCTGCATTCCACCATGCCCTTAGGCTTCTCATTTTGACTTTTGTAGCTTGCTCTATAGAGGCATCCTTCCAATGTCTACATTGGATTTTAAATTCCTCTTGGCTGCCAACTTTTATACATGCCTTTGCATGAGAATGAAGACTTTGCTCCCAATGGAAAAGGCAAGATCGCTCTTTCCCTTTCATTATATTGTCAGGGCCACCATTGAGAGTGGCACGTACAGCTCTCCAGTTGGCTTGGGCCTCATTTGCCATGAACCCTTTGAATTCAGCATGGTCAAACCCTTCTAAAACCATTACTTTGTTGAGAGTATCCCAAAATAGAATTTGTGCATCAGTATCTTCCACCTTGAAGTCACAAGTTGTAATTTTTTGCAACTCTTGGATAAAAGGATTATACACATGGCAAGCCACGGTAGTCCAATCTTTCATTCTCTTCGCAAAATCAAACAACACCCAACAATGACCCAGTTTTTGAGAGTGCTCTCAACGAAAGCAAGAATGGAAGAGGGAAAGAGAGAAACAGAGAGCCACACAAGTTTTCGTGGGTGCAAAACACCCTAATCTTCTTTTTCATTCATTTATATATGTGTTTGAGTATTGTACATAACCGGGGTAAAGGCACAGTGACCTTTAACCCCCACAACCTCCCACTTAAAGGACAATGTGCCTTTAAGGGAGAACAATCAGTGAGCATACTATCCAATGCCCATCAATACACAATACTCAAACCACTGACTACGTAGACTCTTCGTCAGCATATCTGCAGGGTTATCATCTGTATGAACCTTGACAAGCTCTATGCGCTTGTCCTCACGTACCTCCCTGATGAAATGGTACCTGACCTCAATGTGTTTGGTCTTTGCATGAAAGACTGGATTCCGTGCTAGCTGAATAGTACTGATGGAATCACTATGCAATGTCGGTACACCTGTATAAATCCCCAAATCTCCCACTAGCCGATCAAGCCATATAGCCTCCTTACAACCCTCTATGGCTGCAACATACTCAGCCTCTATGGTAGACAAAGCAACACACTTCTATGCGCGAGACATCCACGACACTACACTACCTGCAAAGGTGAACACATAACCAGAAGTGGATCTCCTACTATCCACATGCCCTGCATAGTTTGAATCTGTGTACCCAAGTGCACGCATGACTCCACTACCAAAGTAGATGCACATCTCCTTGGAACCCTTCATGTACCTCATGAATGCACTTAACTGCCTCCCAATGCCTCTTTCCTAGATTAGCCATATATCGGCTAACAACTCCCACTGCAAATGCAATGTCTAGTCTAATAGCTATCATAGCATACATAATACTCCCAATTGCTGATGCATAAGGAACCTTGGCCATCATGGCCCTTTCCTCATCTGATTTAGGACTATCTGTATGACTCAGTTTCACATATGGAGGCAATGGAGTACTCACTGCCTTCCCCCCCTTCATATTGAAACGCTACAATACTTTTGTAACATACTCTTTTTGTGAAAGCATAAGGAGTTTCCTACTCTGATCACACATGATGCACATACCAAGAATATGACCTACAAGTCCCAAATCCTTCATATCAAAGGCCTCATGCAACTTGGCCTTTAATGCATCTAGCTCATAAGTATTCTTGCCAACCAATAGCATATCATCCACATATAGTGCCAAGATTATCAGCCTATTATCCTTAGCCCTGTTAGTGTAGAGGCAATGATCAATTTCACTCCTTCTAAAACCCTGGGACTAAATGAAAGCATTAAACTTCTGATACCATTCTCTAGGCGCTTGCTTAAGACCATAGAGACTCTTCTTCAGCTTGCAAACTAAATGCTCTTTGCCCTTTTCTTCAAAGCCTTCCGGCTGCACCATGTAAATTTCCTCATGCAAATCCCCATGCAAGAAAGCTGTCTTGACATCCATCTGCATAAGCTCCATATCCTTCAATGCCACTAGTCCAAGCATGCATCTAAGTGTGGTCATCTTCACAACCAAAGAGAATATCTCATAAAGTCCACACCCTTCTCTTGCTTGAACCCTTTAGCGACCAAACGGGCCTTGTACCTAGACACATAATCACCTGTGACCTTCATTTTGTAGACCCATTTACATGGCAATGCTTTCTTTCCATGTGGCAAAGAAACCAAGTCCCAAGTCTTATTCTTCATAAGTGAACTCATCTCTGATTGCATAGCATACTCCCATTTGCATTGATCCTCGCACATCATAGCCTTTCTGTAGCAAGAAGGCTCCCCGCAATCAGTAAGCATCACATAGTCTACCCCTCGAACAAACCTATCAGGCAGTCTAGACACTCTAGATGATCTTCTCAAGGGCATTTCAACTAGTTGTCCCACCTGTATATCAGCCACATTTGGCTCATCATTTCCACCAATAGATGATCCATCATCTACCCTTGATTGTATACCTGTGGGAGTACTTGATGGTACCATTTCTTGCACATTTGGTGCATGGACAGCTTGCTGTCTATCAACATATGCAAGTGGATTCACATCCTGGAAAGTGATTCTCCTCATTTCCACATCCCTCATGGGTGCCTTATGCATCTTCTTCTCATTGAAGACTACATCATGGCTGCGTATGATCTTCTTTGCTTCTGGATCCCAGAGACGATAGCCCATCTCTCCACTTTCACCATAACCCAGAAAGATGCATTTCCTAGACTTGAGATCTAGCTTCTTTCGAAGCTCTTTTGGCACATGTGCATATGCCTCACACCCAAATATACACAAATGAGAGTAAGAGGGTTTCTTGCCACTCCATGCCTCTTCAGGAATACCACCATCCAAACTCTTACTAGGTGATCTATTGATCACATGCATTGCAGTCTTCATTGCCTCAGCCCAAAAACCACCAGAAAGACTTGCATTGGAAAACATGCATTGCAACCTTTCTTGAATGGTACGGTTCATCTTTTCTGCAACTGGATTTTGCTCTAGAGTACGAGGGGATGTGAGCTCCTTCTTAATCCCATGTGTATCACAGAAATGCTAAAAGTCATGAGAGAGATACTCTCCACCATTGTCAATCCATAGGCATTTAAGTGTTCTACCTGACTGATTCTCAACCAAGGCTAGCCATTTCTGAAATACTTAGAACACATCACTCTTCCAAGCTATAGCATAAGCCCACATTTTCCTAGTTGCATCATCAATGAATGTCACATAGTATTCAGCCTCGCCTAATGACCGTGTAGGCATGGGACCACATACATCTGAATGCACCAAATCAAGCTTTTCAAAATCTTTCTTTCCCCTTCTTTTATGGGTTGATTTAGTCTGCTTCCCATAGAGATAAAGCTCACAAAATTCAAAATTAGAGAAACTCAAATGCGGTACATAACCCAAATGGCATAAGAGTTTCATTTCATTCTGGCTCATGTGCCCCAACCTGCAATGCCACAAAGAAGTGCTTGGCTGCTCGGTTATTGCAACAACATGATCAAATACCCCTGATACATGTAAGGGATACAAAGTCCCACACTTGGCGCCCCTGGCCAAAAGCATAGAGCCCTTCTGAATTTTCCAACTCTGAAAGCCAAAAGTGGTGTGAAAACCAACATCATCTAGCTGACCCACTGAAACAAGACTCTTGGTTAACTTACGCACATGTCTCACATGTTTCAAAATAAATGCAGACCCATTTGCAAAAGAAAACTTTATGTCACCTACTCCCACTATGTCACATGCATAGTCATTTCCAAGATGCACACAACCTGTCTTTCCACTATCATAAGTGGAGAACCATTCCCTATGGGGAGTAACATGGAATGAAGCACCATAATCCAAAATCCAATCTTGGGAATATGCATCATCAGAAGTGGTAAGCAACTCTGCAGATAAACTAGACATGAAGAGAACGTCATTGTCACTATCATGTGTGACTACATTGATCTCCTCGATCTTCACTTTTCCTTTGTCCTCCCTTGGACTCTCTTCCTTTTGATTTGCACCCCAATTTGCATTCTTTTTCTTATCCTTTTGCTCTCTTTTCAACTTATAGCAATCCTTTTTCATATGGCTCTTCTTGCCACAATGGTAACACTCAATGTTCCGTGCCCTGGATTTGCTACGAGACTTCCCTCTTTCTTGGGACTTCCCCCTGAACTGTGATCTGCCCCTTTGCACATTTAAGGCTGCATCCTCCTTGTTGTCGTCCATAGACTTCGTCTAATCTCCTCGGCCAACAAGCTACCCACAACATCATCAAATTTCAGTACTCCACTAGGTGCAGAGTTACTGACAACTGTACGGAAGGTATCCCATGAGGATGGTAATGAACATAAGAGAAATATTGCCTTAGTCTCTGCATCAAAATTCATCTTCTGAGCCTGAAGCTGGCTGAAAATAATATTAAATTCATTCAAGTGAGAAGCAATAGAGACCCCTTCCTTCATCTGCAGCTCAAACAACCTCTTCATGAGGTAAACTTTATTAGAGGCAGTTTCTTTTTCATAAGTGGCACACAGTTTCTTCCACAAATCTTCCGTAGTCTACTCATTTACTACTGTGAAATAAACTGATTCTGCAAGATGAAGTCTAATAGTAGATTTTGCTAATGCATCCAACTCATTCCAATCATCCTTAGACAGATTTGCAAGCTTAGTTTGAATCCCTACCAAGGGTTTAATCTGCTTCTTTTGAATAAGCACATTCCTTATTTGTCCTTTCCACAAAGAAAAGTTTGTCTCATCAAACTTTTTAATGCTAAAAAACTCCTTTTCAGACATGGAAGAGGATGCCATGATGCAAATGAAGCAAAAATCCCAAATGCTAGTGTCTACAAGAGAGAATCACACTAAATACTAGGTGGACCCAAATATGTATGCCATAATAGAGTGAAATATCACCAAAACTCATGTCTGAAAGCATCTGACTCATGTGCATATACTATGCATCCATATGAGCAAATCTGGCCTAAAAGAAAATGCCAACTATAATGGCAATCCAAAATGCCAATAAGTGCCAAAAATGACTCAAGCATAAACACCGTCCACTCGCATATGCATTAATAATATCTCATCCAAGAGAGCATAGCACTATCAGTGCATCACCTGCAATGTGTCAAAGCTGTCCCTCAGCATAAACTAGCATCCATGTGCAAAGCGTCCATAAAAATAGCATCCCACAAGGCAATTTGGGCCTATCAACGCATCCAATAAGGATCGCAATGCATCCAAATGGCCTACAAATCATCTATTGGAACCCAATGCACACCACAAATGAGCGCACACTGCTCAAACTACTGCAACCAGAGTGATCTGCATAAGGTATGCTTAAGAAATCATAGTCCTATGGTAATGACTGCTACTGAAAATAGAACTTGAGATGCCTCAAAACATGGGCGCCATTGCATAATCGGACTCAGCAAGAAATCTGCAAATATCTCTCTTCTGCCGGAACTCCAAAATCCCAATCGATGAGTAAGAAATGGGAGTCAACACTTATCCACTGCCATGTGGCATAAATCTAAGGTTTCAAAACCTTAGAATGAAAAATGCATAACAGAGAGATGAAATCAAATACATAGAGATCTATAACTCTAAAAATCCTCCACCGACAGGTAGGGGATTTTTGGGCGTCGAAAACGCAATGGGACAAATGGTTTTGGAAACTGTGGTCTCAATCACTGGGTCCAACACACAGACTGAAAAAGGTATTTGGAAATAGAGCTATTTGTAAACTCCACCGGAGTGCGAATGATGAGCAACATAGAAGTTTTAGGACCTCTTGAGTCCATCGGAACTGACAGATCTGCAAATGGTTGCTCCAAACTTGAGTCCCAACACCCGAGCAGAAAAACCTAGAAATTGACATAGTGATCAAAAATCCAATGAAATGATCCCAGATTCAAGAATGAAGGTGTTTCCAAGCTCCTAAAGTGAAGTGGACACTAAAAGCAAGCAATAGTTGCCTCTACAAGTCAATACGGAGTCTCTGTCATTGAACGGAACAGGGAAAAGCCCAAAAACCGACTTTTTCTTTGAAAACACTTAATAGGCTCTCAAAACCACTTGGCAAAACCAAAGTGACTTTTCTAAAGGTTCCTCCAAGGTCTCTACACACTCGGATGCAAGTAAAGTCACCCATAAAGCTTCCCACAAAGCTTCTCCTTCCTCCCACAGAGTTGCTGAGCTTCTAGGCATTCATACACGCTCAGCTAGATCACCCGGGCTTTGATACCAGTTGAGAGTGCTTTCAACGGAAGTAAGAACGGAAGAGGGAGAGAGAGAAACAGAGAGCCACACAAGTTTTGGTAGGTGCAGAACACCCTAATCTTCTTTTTCATTCATTTATATATGTGTTTGAGTATTGTACATAACCGGGGTAAAGGCATAGTGACCTTTAACCCCCACATTTCTCCTCCAGGTCTCATTTTATTTACCAAGTCAACCCCTGAACCAGAACCTTGGGTAGACATTTTAAATACATGACACCTGCTGAATGAACTATGTTGCAATTGTCCAGGAAACACTACACTTTGGAAATAATTATATCTACAATGTCTTTTCAAGTATAAAATTCCATCTAGCCCATCTGATACAGGTCAAGAGTCATGTCGACCCTCCTCAATCCATCCTAATAATCTATACACAACATAGTCAATATTCATTGTCAATAACATAATTTAATAAACCAATACAATAACAAATATTATGGTAATTACCTTCTTTTGTCGAGCAAAGGTTCACATTGTTTTAGCAAATCTTGTAGCTCAACATCCGACATCTTAATCCCATCTTGCACTTTTTTAGACAATAAAGTTTCCATAATAATGTCTTGGACAATTATATTTTGTATCCCTTTAGGGCATACAACACCACCAGCCCTCACCATTTCAGAAACTTTGGTTTTAATGGCATCCTTTGTTCTCCTAGTCAAACCATCTCCAACGAGATGATTATGATGACCATGGTGTATGACTGCATGAGTAAGATTCACACAATCTCTACATTTTGGCATGTAGAGTAACATTTCACAGCAACATCTCTCTAAGCAAATTGGTGGATGACCACAATGTATACATGATAAGGAGCCATACGATTCAATTGACACATTTGCTTGGGCCACTCTAATCAATCTCCCATACCATTGTGTCTCATTCTCTATCCCAATTCTTTTTTTATAACCACAAGTTGCATTTATACAATGGAGGTGACCTCCACATTCCTTTCTACGAACCACACCAGGAAATACTATATTTGTTATAATAGGATCTCTCCAAACATTACCATCAAATTTTGACTCCGTACCTTTTGTGCAATGTTTCACTAAAGCAGCTGGTAACTCAAAGAAAACATCACCATCATAAGTAGAAGGCAACTCATCCACAATGATGTGCATTGCAACCTTCTCATAGACCTCACGCAATCTGTTCTTTATAGGTAGTTGCATAATAATGTCAATGACACATGTTGTTTGTCATTCTCAATGTTGCTAGTTGAATCATGTTTCCTTGCCTCATCATTTTTGTTGCAAATAGAGTAGAAATCTTTTCTGTTTTCATGCACTAGAGTCTTCTGAAGTTCATTGTCATCAAGCTTGAATCTTTCTCCCTTCATGGTGAAAATATCACTAAACTTTGCATCAAGGTGAAACATTTTGTATCCATCATCATGGACTTCATATTACAGCTCCATTGTCAAATCAGGTCCATTATCACCAAAGTGCTGATGGACAGATATGGACCCAAGTGTGAATTGAAAATGGCTAGCAAGCACCATCTCCGACAACACTCCTCTACCTACAGAAATGCGAACAAACATATGCAAAGATCTATCCTCATTCTGAATTGTGAAAAATTCCATTAGAATGGAATGGTTGAGCTTTGCAACTCAATGAGATGAAGTCCAAAGGGCGAGATCAAGAGCAAAGTGTTCGTTTCAAGAACTCATTTGAAACAAGAGTCTACCTCAAGAAAAGTTTCTCACAAATGCTTTGCACACACTAACCATTGTTTATACTCATAACTTTGTAGTCGGCACAAGTGTGACAATGGTATCGAACCATGATGTAAATTTTAGCCATCATTTGTTAACAACAATACTATAATACCATGGACTCTTAGACCTTTTAATTCCCAACCTTTCTTCAACACGTATGGGAGTTATTGAAGCCATTCTCATTAGCAATGACATTCCATAATTGCTACATATTCATTCAGATAATTTGATATAAGGATTCTTAAACTACGTAAATCGATTTAAGTATGATGTTAAAAATATGCCAAAGACTATTTCGTAGATGAAAGGGGTATATTAGACTCTATCTTTCATCAATGATTAATGAAAGGTAGAGGCCAATAGACCCCTTTCATCGACAAAAGGGGCCTATTGGCCTCTATCTTTCATGAACCATTAATTAAATATAGAGGCCAATAGACCCCTCTATTGGCCTCTATATTTAATTAATGGTTCATGGGGTCTATTGGCTTCTATATTTAATTAATGGTTCATGAAAGGGGTCTATTGGCCTCTATATTTAATTCATGGTTCATGAAAGGGGTCTATTGGCCTCTATCTTCCATTAACAATTAATAAAAATTATTTTCTCCAAAAGGGGTTTATTGGCCTCTATCATTAATTAACTATTAATCAAAAAGATATTTCATTATACTATCGATAAAAGGGGTTTATTGGGCTCTATTTTTTATAATTATAAAAAACAATTATGAAAAATTATAAACCTCACATAGTTAAAGTAATGATGTTTAATTAAATGATCACTCATCATTGCTGCATTCTCATTAGCAATCGAATTTGTATGATAATCATTATAAGTCATGGTTCCTATTAACATCTTGGTTTGGTAGCATTTCCATAGCCAGTATGTCATCCAGTCATGGTGAATAAAATAAATGCATTGATTGTAATGATTTGAAATAATAAAAACAACAAAATAAATGAATTTTTGTGTAGTAAGGAGTGTTAGCTAATAAAGGGGCAAGGTTAAGTACTTAGGTCCAATAAAATAAATGCATTGATTGTAATGATTTGAAATAATAAAAATGACAAAATAAATGAATTTTTGTGTAGTAAGGAGTGTTAGCTAATAAAGGGGCAAGGTTAAGTATTTGGGTCATTGGAGCGTAGTAGTCCCTTGTCATGGAAGGGGATGCCAATTTCTACAAATATCAATCCTACTATTTGAGTAGGATTGAGCTTTGCAAATGTGAAAATTAAAGGCACGAAAGGGGTCTATTGGCCTTTAATTTTCACTCACCCACAACTGCTAGTCTCTCTGCTCGAATCTGCCATCTGCTCCCTATATCCTTCTCGAATCCCAGCTTCACAACGTACGTCTGCTCAGCTCACGATCTCACAATTCATCCATCAACAATCCTCACGATCTCACGATTCATCCATCAACAATCCTGCCCCTCCTCCTCCCCCTACTCCTCCTCCCTCTGGTCCCTTCGACGATGCCCTTGATCTCCTCCTCCAACAGCATCATAATCTCCCCTTCGACCTCTTGGACTCTGTCGCTCTCTCCCTCCTCTGTCGCTTCGATTCCCTCTCCCTTGATGATTCCTTGAGTCCCGCATCTCCCGCATCTTCTACACTGCTAAATAGAAGCTTTTGCCCAGAGTGCGACCTCTCCAAAGAGGAGCCGTGAGCTGCCAAGTGAACTCTCACTAGCCCTCTTTTCGTGGAAGAGGCATTGAAGCAAATGAAGCCTTGGCAAAGAATGATCCGGGCGAATTAACCCACTCCCTGGGCTCTGGGTAATCGGCGACGAAGGACTAGATGCGTTTCCAATACCAGCTGCTGCTCCCGCATCTGGCCACTACTCATAGATAGGACGATTTCTCGAACCTCAGAATTCCAAACAGTTCGATTAGGAGCATCCCTCCATTAGTAGGTTTTTCCAGTAAACCCTGCTGGGATTGAATTCCATAAGGTTCCTTGGAGAAGTCGAAGCCTTACTCTCGGGGGTATCCCTTCTGGCTAGTGTACATCACTCGCTCGCAGCGCAGACCAAGGATCTTGTCCGAAACCTGCGGAGAGTGCTGGTGTTGCATCACCCACGCCTAAGGAAGAAGTGAAGGAAGAGAAAACTTCAAAAGTGAAAACGAGTGTCGGCGTTACGTCAATGGAGTCAGAAGAGCCCAACGAAGACGTCTCACATCTCATTCTGTTGAGATGATATGCTTGTTATTCTGTGTGATTACCATCGAGGATCTCAAATCAACGTACGTTGTTGTGTAGTTCTCCTGCTACCCAGATTCCTCACGATCAACTCTTATGATTCTATTGCTTTGCCTCGAGGCTTTTTGCTCCTAGCTCCTACTTATCACTCTGCCTTGCCCCCTCTGTAGTTTCTCCACACAACCAGTGATCAATTCTTTGTCTCCACTAGGCAATACCTGCATGGACGCTTCCGTTGCCTCCATCAAAGCCTCCACTGGGCCATGGGATATCAGCTGTTCATGTACTTCATATGTTATAGCATTGCGAGCTGCTTATTGCAAGAAAGTGTAAACTCTATCTCATTTCACTTACTCTGTAACCTCTTCGAACATGAAATTGCAGCAAGCATAATACGTCTGCAAGGGATTGGAAGACACCATATTAATTTGAGGAGTCGAGCTGAGGCCCAGGGATGACCTTCTTGGATCAATTAAAAGACAATATACGATTCCTCTGCCGCCTGGAATCATAAGGTTAGTATCCTTTATTAAAATTTTAGTCCTGAGTTGCTTTATTTGTTAATCCTTCTCTAGCAAATATGATGTAGCAAGCAATTTCGTTCGTTCCCTCCATCGTGGAGTACTGTTCAATATTTATGGCTGTTCTTTTGTCAATCGTCTGAGAATGTTTGTATCTTTACTCACTCTTTCCCGTAGCTTCTCCTGTTCCCGCATCACCATTGAAGGATCTTGACCATAGCGCATAGCTTCATCCTTCCCCCCCCCCCCAATGGATTGCTCCTTTCCCCTTTCTTCCTTTCTTGCATTTTGGGGTTGGATGGAGGAGAAGAGGGGCTCTTGTTCGAGGCTGGTCGAGGGTAGTTTGGTTGGAAGGGAGGAGGAGGAAAGTGAAAAAGAAGCAGGTGCCAGAGATTTCTACAGAGGAACAGAGAAGGTGGAGATCTTGAAACAGAGGAGCTAAAGATTTCTAGGGAGGAGGAGAGGATGGAGAAGTCAATGGCAGAGAAGAAGCCAGATATTTCCGGTCAACAAAATGGCGGAGAATCCCTTCCACTGCCTCCTCCCACATCTCTTGCCTTTCCATCTCGTCCTTGTTTCCTCCTCATCCTATCTTCTTGCCCTCTCTCAAGTCTCCAATCTTCAACTCTTGCCCATCACCTTCTACTCCCTATGCAGGCCTTATGAGTCTCCACATCTACCAGCAACACAGGTTTTGCATAGTTCTTTAGCACCTCTTTCTCCTCACTTCTTTGGAAATGATGATTTAGTGAGAGAGCTGTCGTCCTCATTCTAGGAGATTATCGATTCTGTCTCAGCATCTTGGTGAGAAAAGGAGCCAGGACAGATCTTGGAAGTTGATGTATTACGAAGTAGAGACATATACTTTATACAAGAGTAAGAGGAGGGGATCAATTCATTGCTTCTAACTAGATATTGTACACTTTTGTGGTTAATAACTTGTTCTTATATGCTTAATAACTTTTCCTTGTATGCTTTCGTTGTCCAACTAGTCTCCCCAAGCCCCATCATCTCGTTAAGTAAAGCTTCAACAAGCTTTAGGTATTTTCTATTTTGAAGACTCTTGGGATTTCTTTGTATGCTATTGAAGTAATGTTGAGACTTAATTGACCTTGTAAATCTATTCTATGCCATGAGAGGACTCCTTTTCCCTTGATTTTTTTTAATGCATTTTTGTCACATTGGCAGGATGGTAAAACTAAAAACTTTTGAGAGGAGGCAGGAGAGGTGGAAGGACAAGTATCAAGATAAGTTTGCAAGTGGAATCTACACCAAATTTAGAGATTCAAAAAGAGATTGAAATTGGAGTTGAAGAGGATAAGGAGATGGAAGACTTTGCAGACACTACTATAATTGTGGAGGAATCTTCTAAGAAGAGAAAGAAAGAGGATAAACAATTGGATGAGGAGTTTGAGCAAGAGTTTCCTGCTGCACTTGATATTGGCCAGGGGAAGGATGTTATTGAATCTCTTGCAATCAATCCTGGAAAGATTGCTTCCTTGATCCCATTATGTCATTGTGTTGTAAACACAAGAGTGAGAGGCCTACGAACTGATATGGATAGCCTAAAGCAAGCTCTAGAGGCTGAAAAATATATTCAACAGAAGGGAATGTTTATTTTATCTACAACATTTTCGGATGGTGTTTCACAAGAGGTGACAGATGAACTTGAACAATCATTGGATTCTTGTTGGAGGGATGTAAATGCAGAGTTTGAGGCACAAATTGTTGATGATGCTGATTGGTCATTTTTATCTCGAAAGATGTTTTTTGTATGGGAGGGGAATCACCATACTGTTGCAATGGATGTCTCTAATTGAAGAGAAATTCAAGACATCAAAGGCATGGCATATTCGAGTTTTTTTTAGCAAGTTTTATTACTCTAGAGAAAGAAACAGAAATGAAGCTAATAGCTGCTCTTCAAAGGTTCAATCTGTAAGTGCGAGTTAGAAGAGGTTTCTTGCTTATATGTGTTACCTTTTTTCGAGCTTTTAAGGGTTTTGTGAACAATAAAAGTAGTTTTGTGAATAAAGGGATCTTATAAGCCCTAAATATTATTGGAAAGAAATGTAATTAAATGTATATAGCATCTTTGTGGGGTAGTTTTATGACTAAAGGGTATGTGATGTTAGCAGCATCTTTATGGGGTAGAAATGTATATAGCATCTTCTTGGGGTAGTTTTATGACTAAATGGTGTGTGATGTTATGATAAAATTGTCTACAAAATCACAATATAGGCCATGCTCAGAAAAATGTGCTCAGACCAAGACACTCAGAGAAAAGACGTATCCATCTTTTTCTTGAGATGAGTATTTTTATCAAAATCTATTATGGAGATATTTGTGTCCTAAGGAAATTGGCAAGATACATCCTAAACCACTTGTCTTATCAATGTAGCTATGAAATAATAAATATATTTGAGATGGATTAAACAAAGTGATCTATAAGATCTTGTGGTGGCCAAGTAGTCTTATGTGACAATAGCCACCTCTTTTGGTTTGGTCCTTAAACACTAACCTTTTCAAACTCCCACCATTTTAATATGATAGGGTAGACTTGTTTGGGTTGACTTCATTTGGATAGATGTACTCCTTCACACCATAATACAGGCATGCACCATCTCTTTTGGTTTGTCCTTAAACACCAACCTTCTTAAATCTCCACCACTGTAAGATGAGAGGGTAGACTTGTTTGGGTTGACTTCATTTGGGTAGATGTGCTACTCCTTCACACCATAATATGGACATGCATCCATCAAAATCTCCCTTTAGGAAAATCATTAGCTCCCACACAAATCTTAATGTGGTTGATACATAAGGCATTCACTAAGGATACATGGACATCACTCTCCGTATAGTAATGCTCTAGCATAAATACATCTAAAGTCGTGTCACAACTTGATGGGTTAGGCTGAAGTCTATAAGCATTTTGTAGTAGCACACATTCTTTTATTTGAGTCTCTTGACATATTAAGGCTTGCAAATCTCAAATCTTTTCCTCTTAATCCTGAAGTTAGGGTTCTTAGCCACAAATCTCAAGTAGATCTCCATCTACTCATATGACAAAATGGAAAATTTTATTGTCAACCGTTACTCCAAGGCCATTCACTAAACATGCATTATCCTTTTTTCAAATTATATGGAAGCTTAAGGAAAAGGAACTTCCAACAAAATTAGGATAGTAACACTATAAGGAAAGATACAATATATGCAACCATCAACCTAAGATGACTAGTTTGGCTAGCAAGTTGTTTGGGTTGCTAGGGCCATCTCATTTCATGTTTCAACCCTTGGGTTGGTTCCTTTATCAAGCATGTCAATCGGATGGGCAACAATTTAGCTAGGTTGGTCGGTTAGAAAAGACCAACAATGTAGCCACGTTCCAAACTATTGGCACTAGACAAGGTCAACAAGCTTGTTTTTTCAACTATCGAGTTTGGTTCTTAGGATGGATGGCTAGCAAGCTATTTAGATTGGTTGGCTAGCTACCTTGCTAGTATAACAACCAAGCTAGGCTAGTTTAATAAAAATGAACCTGGTGACTATAACAAGAAGCTTGTTTTTTGGGCTCATATATTAGTCCCAAAAATGTTAGGTTGGCTTGATAGGATCAACAAACTTGTTGTGCCAACCACTGGTCTAGTTCTCAAACCAACCCAACTAGGTAGTTGTGGATGGATTATAATCTATTATTGGCCAAATCAGAATCTATGAGGTCATCCTCCTATCAGATCGGAAGCCTCATCCCCAAAAGGCGAAGTGCCTCGGAGCACAAAAAATAGCCTAGGGATTCCTCTACAAAGAGGAATAGATAGGGGGCCAAAGGAAAGCCCCGTCTCACTAATCAAGAAAGAGGAAAGGCCCCTCTTGTATGACCCTCTTGTATGATCTCCAATAATCACCTAGCTGGAGCTACTTGCGTAGAGAGTTGAAACCCCTTGGATCCATCTCTCTCTTTAAGAAGGACCACTCCACCTTGTCGTATGTCTTCTTGAAGTCAAGAAGGAGAATGGCTAGAGGCTATGACTAGTCCACTACCTCCCAAAAAGTGAATATATTATCTAGGATACTGTGCTCCTAGACAAAATCGATTTGTGTCTCGTGAATGATGTCTAGTAAATGAGGTCTCAGACACAGGCTCAAGACCTTGGCCAAGATCTTGTAAGCCGTGTCAAGAAGGGTGATTGGCCTCCACTAACAAATATCCAATTTATCTCCTATGGAGTAGAACCCAATCCCCTATATAGAATTTGTCTAGGCGCTGCAGCAACCCATTGTGATTCCTCTATCCAAAGGAGAACTGTAGACTACCCAGAACCTTGGTAAACTTAGGCACTCACCATGGATCCCTCCCGCCACGCTGATGGTCACAAAAATGAACTTCTCCCAAGTGCTCGTCTCCCCAAGATGGTATCTATATGAAAGAGGCTCCTGCCTGCTTATCCTCCATGAACTCTAGGTTGCTAAAGTCTTCTTGAACAATCCAAGAGTTTACCTTTAGCAAGAAATCTCTGAGGCATCACCAGCAGGTCGGACGATGCTATCTGCAAGCGAGAGAATACACATTCACAATACCAATCTGGGCCTCATTTACATGAAGGCCATACTATGCGATTGGTATGAGCTCACCGTTTGTGAATATCTCTTGGGCCACTGCCTGGGACAGTGAAATGCATATCCCTCCACTCCTACCAACTACTAGGGACCACACCTCTGGGCCCTCCCAGAGAGGAGATGGTGTCTGCTTGTGATGTCTGCTACTAAGAACATGTAATCTAGGAATCAAGAGGATGTCAACTGGTCTACCTACCAAAGCTCGTTGCAATTCATGATGAAGAATTAGGTACTGTGGTTGACTACACACATGTTCATGAAGCCCATGCATGTTCCAATTCACTACTATTGTCAAGCTCATGGGGAGATGGCAAGGCTTGCCTATGCATGGGAGCCTACTCAAGGAAACCAATGTTGAGACAGTATGTTCATCCATGTTCTCTTCTAAAAGTATAGGATTGATGATATTCTTTGCAATTGTCTCCATTTTTGGTGTTATGTTTTCTTCTATACCTCCTGTATCCATCGCGTTGTTGATAATCCCCGTTTTGGGTGGTATGTTGTCCTCTACATTTGATGTCTCCATATCCTTCCATGCATCATTGGTTCCTGTGGAAGTTGAGGATAATAGAAATATTTTGATTCTTTAGATTGTATTCAACTTGAATGTCAAAGCACAAAAGCATACAAAACCAATAAAGAACTATAAAGTATGACCATTTCCATCATCATCACTCATTCCATTGTCTTTTTGGGGAATGGCACTAATGCCAATCTCTCTAAAGGTCCATAGAGAATGAAAATAGTGCAAATTTTCTCTCTCAACTCATAAAGAGAATGGCACTAGTGCCATTCTTCTCTTGGGGTGGTGCTAGTGCCATTTTACGTATAAGGTTATGGAGAATGCCAATAGTGCCTTTCTCTATATCCTCATTGGGAGGAAAGAATACCACTAGTGCCTCTCCCCATGTCCTAAAAGAAATGTACAATGCATGATCTGAAAGCATAGATATTGTATTCTCTTTGTTACAATCAAACCACACAAGTTGACAAAGGAAAATAAAATATCCATAACCCCACAGAGTGAATGACACAAGTGCCATTCTCCAAATGATGACATAAAGAATTCCTATAATCTTATTAGGAGAATGAAACCAGTGCCTTTCCAAAGGCTCCAATAGATTTATAGAAAGCACCCAAATCTAAACTTTGATAGAATAGTTAATACTATACAATCTCTGGAATGCTTTCAACTAACATAGATTCAAGAAAGGAGCATAATAGTATTACCATTTCTACATAACCTCAAAGAGAGAATGGCACTATACTTCAGCGGCTTCCTTGGTGGGTTTGGAGGGAGAGTAAATTGTATCCATGTGCTGACAAAGCCACCACTGGCTCAATCCCTACCTTCCTTTCCCAATACTGCATGAATGAAACATCCATGCCACAGAGCTCCTTGCATTGCTAGACCGTCTAGTAGTGGGGTTCTGTGAGGACAGCCTCCGGAGGCAAGCTAATCACTACAACTACCAAACCTTAGCCTAGATTTGTTGGGGGGAAGGCTAATCAGTCATTCATCATCTGGTAAACCTAATGCTCCATCACTCTGTCGAAAAGCTCTAGAGTCCACTTCTCTACCCTTGTGGAGGCAAAATATAGAATCCAAACTGGGTGAGTGCGGGACTCTACCACACTAATACCCCCTTTTTGGGACTATAAGATCATTTTGGTCATCTCCAAGGGCATGGGGTACAAATCTAGGATCTCTCATCAACCATCAAAACTCTCTCATCAAAGGCCTGCCCACACATGTGGGGGCCTAAGAACTGAGCATCTATAACCCCCCTCTAGAGGTATGAGAAGAAGAGGTTGAACCTTGCGTGCACATGTGGCCGGCCTACTATTCAACGAGGTGGCTTTTGCCTTGCCCTTGCTCATAGATGCAAGGTCCGTGACGGAAACAGGGGAGGTGCAGGAGGAAGAGGCTCCAGATGACACTACTTGTTGAGGAGAAGGAGCGAGGGGTGGAGGGGGGGCAAGTGGTTAGGGTAATCATGAAAGGAGGGGCAAAAGAAGGAGACAGGGGAAGGGAAGCCATAAAGGGGAGAAGCGGGTCTAGGGGGGTGGGGGTGAAGGATCAAGAGGAGGCAAGGGTAGCTGAGTGGTATCCGTCACACTACGAGAGTTGAAGGATGTTGTGGTGGGGGCTGTTGGGCTCTCTAAGCCTCCTCCTCCATGCTCAAGGGAGGATGAGGCAGGGGGGATTTGGGACTTGAAGCTCTAAAGTCCTTGGGTAGTTAACTATTCCTACTACGATGGAGGACGTTGTGGGTCCAAAGACTCATCTCCGAAGGGACCTAGAGAATGTCTTGAGGTCGAAGGCGTCGTCTCCAGATCACATGATACACTTGCCTGGGGGCCTCCAACCTATGGATCTCTTTAGGACTGCACCACCTCCTGTGCTCTCCTCTTATGATTGGCCCATTGTCATTCGGTCTTCTTGGCCCATTTACTCTGCTTCTTCTTCCCACTTTGGTCCACCTTCCCTTGGAAGCCTCGACCCACAGAGTCTTGGACTCTGGTTGTGGTTGAGACCACCACTGAGTCTGTCTTGGAGGTCATCAGCTCTTGGTCTCCTATGTGTCACCATTTTGTCCCTGCATCTCCTATGTGGAGGGGTGGCCTCTCATGCAATATTTGGCAACGTGCCCCTTCTGGGCTGCACGTCAAACACTGGCCTAGTAAATCGGAGACCTCTTGTCTCTATTGAAGGGTACCTCTCTCAAGAGTCTCCAAGAGGATCACCTCTGGGAGGGCATCAGGTCTCTCTATAGCCAACCAGAGGTAAGGAATCCCATCATCTGTGACAACATCCACCTCTAACTCTGAGGGATACTCCAGAACTTTGCCAAAAGCTCATCCGATAGAGGGAAGAATGGTCATGTACTCCGTTGGAAGCCCTGGGAAGCGAAGCATCACCAAAAAGTAGGGGCATGGTGGGTCGACGAGTTCATGTCCTCCACCATGAATCCGTGATACTGAGGGATGAGATACAACAAATGAGGGCTAGGAGAATAGGGATCTTGATTCCTCTCCATGAAGTATCTAAGGAGCCAAGATGGAGGAGGAAAATGCCTCGTCCATAGATGGTGACCTCTTGAATGTGGTTGCTATCTACTTATGCTAGGCTAGCCTGGATCGAATCCATGATCTGCCTCCTTGAGGGAGTGAGGCCAACTATCCTGCCAATAACTACCCTATCCTATAATAATTTTTTCACTGCTTGTTGCACCTACTGCTTGTCAGTCTCAATGACAGGAGAATTTTGACAATTGGGGGAGTCAAGGGTGCTACCCCATCCCTCTAGCCAGACTTGGGGTCACCACCAAAATCCAATAACCAAGGAAACCAAAAAAACTACATCGCCCACTAAGAAAGAGAGGGAAATTGAGGGAGGAAGAGAACAAAGAAGGCCCTGGCATTGATGCTTGTGCCTAATAGGAGAAAGAAGAAAGCTCCCCAAGATACAAGAGAATCGCCCACCAAAGCTGATAATAAGTACTGCTGAATCCTCATAAGGTGAGTACTGCTGATAAGAAGTAATGTTGAATCTTTATAAGATGAGTCAATAGAGTGTAATCCAAATGGGAAAGGATAAACCTGAGTGAAAGGACAACCCTAAGTACTTCTAGGAAAATGAATAGCCCTTGAAGGCAACACACATGACCACTAAGTACTTCTAGGAAAATGAATAGCCCTTGAAGGCAGCACACATGACCACTATGTAAGATGGAGGTTGGCTGAACACCCAATGCTAGCCTTGAGGTGCCTGGGGTCTCACTATGAAGATCAACTTGTCATCCAAGATCAACTTGCAAAGAGGGCTACCAACTTGAGGTGGAGCACCAATGAGAGAAGGGGGTAGCCTATCGTACCCCCATGTAGAGCTTGCAAAGGAGAAAATGCCTTGCTCATTCAGTGGGTAGAGCCAGGATGTTCGAATAATCCTTCGCAGTCAGTGCGGCAGGCTAGGCCGAAAGGAAATTGACAATGAGAGCAATTTGGAGGCATTGGAGGTGCAATAGGAGAGTCGACAGATGCGAATGAAGTGCCCTCTTGGAACACAGATGGAGTTAGCGTGCACAACCCCGGAGCGGCACAAAATGAGGAAAGGCTCAAGCCGATAGTGTGGAGGTGAAGGAGAAGCACGGGGGGTTGAGGAAGCAGAGGGGGCAGGTGCAGCTCATAGGTTTGTGAGCTAGCTCCGATCTATGCAACTAGGACTTGGAAGCTATGGAGCCAAATCTGGACCCAAGGCCCATCAAGAGGCAAAGTATCCAATGAAGGAATTAGGAAGCCATAAGGTTAATTATCCCTTGTTTCAATTTCTACGAAGGGTGCGCTCAACACACGATATCAAACCATCCAAAAAATGATACTCAAAAACCCAAAATCAATATTGCAAACCATGAACAACAATCCAACGAGATAAAATGCCAAAAAATATAGAATTCCTAGATACAACAAGAGACACTTTTTTCCTTTAAACTCTTTTTTGCCAAAAAGAAGTATTTAGGTTGCTCATTTGATAGTCAAAAGTTTTTACAACATTGCTCTACCTCACATTTCCATCATAAGGCAAAAAAATAGAACTATTGCCATAGAAACAAGAACCCAATGAGAAATTCTCGACACTTTTTTCCCTTGCTCTTTCTTGGCAAAAGATGCATATTTATATTCCTCCATTGATACCAAATTTTATTTACAATGGCATTATAGCCAACATATCCATGAAAAGACAACATCCGGCCATGGATAGACAAGGATTTTTTTTAATATTACAATGACATTGTAGGCCACATATCCATGATAAGGCAAAAAGAGAGCTTCAATTCACTAAGCATGCACCCACTAGCAAATCATAACTAGAGCAACACACAGAGGGATAAAATCTCACAGCTAGGACTATACATATAAAAGCTCCACATAAGTGGAGACATCCTCAAAATAGCAAACAACTTCCCAAATAGAGTAGTATACAGTAACATAGAAAAAAAATCTCTTAAATTTCCTACTTTAGCAGTCTTAAAAAAATCGCTAGGTGCTTCTGCAACACTTCAAAAGTCCCATGAATTCAAGGAGTTGTGCAACAACAACCAAAGCCACATCCAATTTCATTTTCTTAGCTAACTCATCAATTTGTTCATTGCACTCATGCAATAGATTTTGCCTTTGCTGTGGCTACATTCAAGAAATTAAAATTAGTGCAAATACATGAACCATATACAATCATACTCCATTGAAGCAAGAAAAAACAAAGGATCTCACTTGTCCATAGACTCCAATCCCCATACAACCCTATAGTCTATCCACCAATAAAATCATTTTCTAACTCAACTTTAAACCCATTGATAATAAAAAAGATGAGCTATATCCTTAGAAATATCAATCCATGCTACATTTGAAAACCTTCTTTGCACATTCTCTAGTTGTCACATCTCTTAGGTATCTCTTATTAAATCCTTGAAAAACACTTTGCTACACACAAAAAGAAGGGAACCAAAAGAAAATCAATGGCACCCTGATAGTCAATGCAGTTTTTGTATATTGCAAAGTAGAAAATCAAATGTGGAATCTCACATTTTTCCTTACTTATATCATATCTACATAGGCCCAAATCATGGCTCTCAATGAATAGTAATCACCAATCCTCTATATGTCTATTCATAGGATTTCTACAAACATTAACTGAGAGTCTTGACAAACCACTCCTTCATAGCTCATTCCTCCACTGTCCAAAAAAAGGTGTTGCATGGCCTCACTCCCTGTTACCTTCTCTTACACTCCTTTGCCATAGCAACGATTCTAATTGCAAATACCTGAAGAAAACTTGGTTTAAGAAGCAATGGCAAGGAAGTAGTACCTACTCAAAATGATCTCAGGCAAAGAGTCATTCAATAGTGCCATGATAGCCCATGTGCGGGATATCCAGGAGTTGAGAAGACGTATGATCTCGTGAAACGAGATTTCTTTTTACCAAAAATGAAGAAACATATTCATGAATATGTTACACGTTGTTTTTCATGTCAAGTGAGTAAGGCAAACTAGATCCATCTACAAATTTGCAGACTTAGTAGAGAGATAGAGAGAGAGAGAGAAATGAGGAACCTTGACCTACATAGCAATGAAGGAAAAAAAAAGTGCTTACGATATCCACATGAAACTCAATTACCTATAGGAGTCAAATTGTACAATCATAATGCTCTATAATATGATTGAATTGGGTACACAATGCAACAACAAGTTAGCTATGGGGACAACATTGACAACTACCAAGAAGTACATAGCGGTCTTTCAAGAAAACATGTTGAAGTTATAAAATAATGAGCTTCGATACTCCTTTTTCCTTTAAAACCCTAGTCTTTCCTAGTACAACACCTTCAATTCAAAATGACGAAGGCTAATGATGCAATATTTTTTAGAAAAAGACAGCATCATATAATGATGCAAATTTTTGAATTTTAAAAAGGTATCTCTACTCAAACTTGGTCAAGTAGCTTTTTGTCTTCAGCAGGTTGTTGTTGATGCACTCAAGGTATTATGTTTCTCATGCTATGCATGATGTAATTTTGCCATGAGCATTAGCGGCATCAGTACAAGCATCACAAAATGATGCCCCTAGTGACTAATAACACTTCTATTATAGGCCTAAGACCTAGAAGTGACATATCATTTATTTCACTTATGACAAGTCCTTATCTCCCTCACATATGTGATCTTTAGGTTCATTTTCTTGATCTAGTAGATCTCAACTTGCCTTCCTCTTCCTAATTTCTTGACGTCTTTTCATCCCATCTCTTTTTTCCTTGCCCTCTTGCCAATAATGATTCCCATTCTTAAGATTTAAAATTTTAAATGTTACTATTCACATCAAAATGGGAATCATTATTAGCAATGGTCTATATTAGTGTCCTTAATTTGACTTCACATACTTATTTTTTGAATGATCTTGCACCCTAGTCATATAGGATGCATGTAAATAGACATTAGTGCACGTAATCCCTAGTAGCAAACAAGCAATTTGATAGGTTTCCTCTTGCTTTCTACTCAAGTTCAAAAAATGGTATTCAAGCTTGGAATGTGTGAGTTTTAGGGATTTTTAGGGCTTTGTGTGGAATGGGGTAGTTGCACTAGAACATATGTGCATGTGAATGCACTCACATTTGCTAGTTTGGATGACTATGGTGACTTGTTTAGGGAAAATGACTCAAGTAAAATGCCTACTATTCAAACTCTAGATTATGCTTTACATGAGGATTTTGGTAGATTGCGTCATTCCTAGTGCTTGTGGTGGTTGCATAATTGCAGGCCTTCCAATATAGATGATTTATAGCCCCCTAGTTTAGCTTGTTAGGCTCAAGATTCCAAATGAATAAAGTCTAAAAGGCTAGTAATCAAGCTCAAGATCTACCCCATTGAGCTTTTATTATGTGCATTCATTCACATTTTCTTTGCATCATGTTAGAACATATGCATATAGTAATTTCAAGGTAGGTGCAATTTTAGATCAAGAACTACCCCCTTGAGTTATTATTATGTGCATTCATTTGGATTGAATGTAGGTGGAATTTCAAATCAAGAACTTAAACAAGAGAGATGGGAGAGACCTTGACTCAAGTTCGAAAGTCCATGATTCGAGTTCTAATATTTGGGGACTTTTTGCACCAATGCTTGTGCAACCATGTGCACATGCAATACTTGTGTGTATGTGCATGCTTTGATTGGCACATTTGTAGATAACATTCTTAAAATGTTGACTCAAGTTATTCACAAGATCAAGCAGGTGAACTTGAGCTCCTCGTGAGCTATTTTATCATGTTGCCCAATATATAGATGTGTGTGTGTGTACCTCGTGTGTACATATATTATATATGTATATATCTATATTATATATGTGTATATATATTATATATGTATATATATATTATATATGTATGTATATATATATATATATATGTGTGTGTGTGTGTGTGTGTGTGTGTGTGTGTGTGTATAATTTATTAGGGCCTAATTTACCTTAAGCTTTTGGTGTTTTAAATTTCTATCCATGAAATTTAGAAAATTGTACCCACGTACATTTTTCTGAATGTGCCATGCTTAATTAAGGATTCTTATGAGTTAACTTCCAATGCAATTACAAATCAATGAGTTAACTTCAAATGCAATTAAAAATTCTTATGATTTAACTTCAAATGCAATCAGTGAACCTCACACCATTATTAGAATATAATATTAGGTCCTAACTTGGAGTAAAACTAGAGTTGGAACATCATTAGTGAAGCTTTTATGTTATTGTAAAATATGAACATTTTATCAAGATATCTCATTTTTTGATAGTTTTATTTACAACACTTTTAATTTGGAAAATACTTTCTATAAACTTTTGTAATTCTGGACCAAATGCACTTGGTCTCAAGGAGTGGCCATGTAGGACGTGAACACAAACATACATGCTTTGCACGTTTTCAAATCCTCTACCATTAAAGCAGGGATATGTAACTGTACTATTCCAAATTAAATTTTTGTAATCTTATATTTTTTAGTGGCTTTATTGGTCTCATATGGATAAAAGGATTTATGCCTTGGAATTCTATATGATTTCAATCTATTTTCTTTTGGAGGAAGAAACCAAGTGATTTTCTATATGGTAGGTAGTGAGTCCCACACATCAAATGATGAGGCTAATGCAAATTGTGTGGACTTGTGTAAGGGTAGGTGCATGCGCATGCACACATATATACACATACACATATGCACACACACATCTCTTGAAAAATTTTGTATGATTTTTTAAAATGGCATTCCCTCATTTTAGGATATTTTCATTTTATGTGTAATTTTTGTACTAGCTAGATTAATTACTAGTTTTCTCTAGCTATTAATATTTCATTTCCTTATTATAAAGGATGCCCCTTTTAATCAATGCTTATGGGTATATCTATTTCTAATTGATAGGGGACAAAAGTTAGTTGAATTATTGGTATCATAATACTTAGTAAATACTTGGGTCTAGTAGATAAGTAGTTCTTTCATTCCATATTAATAGGGGAGTTAACTTATTGGTTTATGGTATCATTCCATATTTATAGGGGAGTAAGGTAAGCCAATTAAATCATATCGTAATGCTTGGTAGATACATGGAATTCTTGTATAGTTAAACAATTGATATCATAAGGCTTTTGGTAGATACATGTAACATAGATCTAGAAAATGATGTCTCTTCACGATTTAGCTCTTTTATCCAAACATAACCAACTTAGTGGGTTGAAATTTGAACACCACATCACTATAAACACTAAACTTACTCTAGTGAACTTCTATTTAAATACTACCTTCTATCCTCATGCATCAACAAATGTACAATTGTAGTTGCAACAATACTATTGCTTACAAGACACAAATTTGGAGGTTAACAAAACTACAATAGATGGGGATATGACTATGATTGAGATATCCAAACCAAGCAGGCCTACTATATACTAACATTGTCTCATTTCCCTCCTCCCCTGTGCTCCCCCTTTTGTGTCACCTTTTGGCCTCTATTCATCTCTGCACTTTAACTTCCATTGAGGTGCACTCAAGGAGCTTCAGCCAACACCATGACCCTACTTTCTCCTTCAGGTGCCTTTTCTACTACCTTGCCACTACAAGTGAAGGCTTGAGGTGCTACAGCATGCAAAAAGTTGTGTTGATAGCAGTGCATCCTCCTTCCCTTTTTGTGTCGTGTAGGTCCCTTCTTCCTCCTCTCTTTCTCCTCTCTTCATCCTTTGTCTTGCAGGTCCCCTCTTCCTCCTCTCTTTGTCCTTGCCATGGTTATTTAGATCTCTCTACTTTGTCATCAACCTTAATGATGAAACATAGCTAGTGTGTTCCATTGTAACAAACAATATATTTAGGTCCCCTCTTCCTCCTCTCTTCATCCTTGCCATGGTTATTTAGCTCTCTCTACTTTGTCATCGACCTTAATGATGAAACGTAGTTGGTGTGTTCCATTGTAACAAACTATATGATTGGTTTTCCTATATTCTATAAGGTTGGTGATGAGTTTTAACAAATAGAGCAATTACTTCTATGCTCCATTATGACAAAAGCATCTCTTTATAATGTTATGAGATGATGCTGCCTCTGAACTTTTATAACATGTTGGTGAAACCTCTGTTGCAAAGTGTATGACTTTGTATCATGCATCATTATCGTTAAAAGTTGCAAAGCTTTGCATCATTAGTGCATTTTTTAATGATTATTGTAAAATTTGAACATTCTATAAAGATATCTCATTTGTTGATAAATATATTTACAATACTTATTATTTGGAAAATACATTCTAGCATATATTTGACAATATCTTGTATCAATAAAAACCAAAAACCCATTTGGCGATTGTGGACCACTTTGCACCTAGTCTCCAAGAGTGACCTAATTGGATTTGAGCGTGCGCATGTGCACACTCACACATACACATATGCACATGTGCATGCATGAGGAGGCTTGATGATCATATTACTTTGATGGCACTCACATTCATGGGATGAATTTGTTGGTACATGTGGAACCTTTTTACTTCCACAAATCTGATAGAGGTGGGGGAAGACATGGAGTAGACGGTAATGTTCCATCATCAACACATGCAACAACTAATGGGATTTCTTTCTATCATGCATCAGCTCAATGATCCCACTACGTGGATGTGGTCATCAAGTGGCATTCGATCCATTGGTGTAATCTCTATTGTCTCTATGGTTATTGTATTGTGTCAAAGTTCCTCATATCACAAAGTTTAAGCAACAATGACTTTTTAGGATGGCTATGTTTGCTTATGTTGGTTGCGGTTTGTTGTCCTTGCTTTTGAAAGGTACAATCAATCATCCATAGGAGCGCCCCAACGATATGGTGTGAAAGATGCATGACAAAACAAATGGGGTGTACCACTTATAAAGGAGCCCATACAGGCTAGAGTCATGAAGGCGAATGAGAGAGGTGAGAACTTTCTAGAGTTGTGTGAAGGAGTGTTCCTAGGTTTAGTGTTTGAAGGAAAAAAATTGGAGGTCACAAAAACGTGCACTTTTTTTGCAAACAAAGTTATAAATTGTGTGAAAGCTCTAATGCGAAATTTACGAAATTCTATTTTTAGACCTTGGAGGTGAGAGAAAGTTTGAATGTTTGAAAGTGGCGGGAAAAACTCCAACTTGAAAGCTTCATCACCGTCGCCACCGCTGCCGCGGTGATTTGGGCTGGGCTTCCGTGATGACAATGCAACCCTGCAGAGATTTTGCCCAGCGATCCATTGTCTCTCTCTTCTCCTCTTCTGCAACCGCTTCTGATACCAAGTATGCCCCTCCTGCTTTTGCTAAGCTCTCCCTTTTTTCCTTTGCTGCTCAGCATATTTGTTCGATTCTGCACGTCTCTTAAACAGGCACAGGGGAGCGTCTTCTTCAGTGTCTCTCGTTGATTTTTTGGACAAGAAGTTGGGAACACTCGCGACTGCACGAGAGGTGAGTTTCCAGTGTTCTTTTGTTCAAAAATGCTTGTCTGTTGGCTTTAAGGCCACACCGCTATGTCGTTGTACAATCGAAGCTCTACTTCCCCTTCCTCGATCGGCGTCTTTCTGTCGCATATACACAATCATTCGCGGTATCTACCTCATCCGTGCAACTATGTGAACTTGTAATGTGCGGTCAAGGTAGGAGTCTGAAAAGAAGAAGGATTCCCAGCTTGCCTTTTCATTCTTTCATGAGAACTCCGAAGAGGATATACTTCAGCCAAACCCCTCTACGAGTGGCAACCGAGTGATTGATGATTTGTTAAGTCAGAGACTTTCCAACAAGAGACATTTCCACCAAAAAGACACGTTTGAAAACACTTCACCAGAGCGCGGCGTTTCTAGCGTGAATTCTCAAGATGAACGGGTGTGTATAGAGGAGAACCCAAAGAGGTCACTCAAAAAGCTAAAGAGAAGAAAACGCACTCAAGGTACCTTTCAACGGCTAATCCATTTGTGTATGTAGTTACTACTTCCACAAGGCCCCTATGATTTGTCACTTGTTTGGCAGGGTCAACTCATGGCAGGAAGCTTGGGTGCAATCCTTCTAGACACTTGCTTGTGCTAGGGGATGATTTGGGAACTCGCTCAAATCCTGGGCGTAGCAGTTTCCAGAATCCAAAGCTAGGAAACTTCAACCACTGTAAGGAAGCTTGCCCATCCAAAGTTTGTGTTTTAAATCGTTTCCTCTTGGTATTTCTTTCCATTCGAGGCCACTCAATGGATGCTCGAACATTACTCTCTAATCAACCCCTTTTCAGCTTTAATGAACACAAAACTGACGTAAGTACATTCCTGTCCGCACAAATGTTTATTTTGCAAAATGCATCTCAAAAAGTAAATCTAATTCCCAACGTTAATAATTCCACACTGTGTTTTCCCGTCTGAGCTGATCTGAATTCTCTTTGATACTTTCTATCAGATGCTGATGGAGCAGGATGGTGGGATGAGGACATGGTGGGACTTGACAACGAAGTGGGTTCTACAATTATGTGGGAAGGGGTTGGGGCCATGAGCCTAGGGCACTCTTTGGGGCCAAGTGTATGATTGTGTGTCCCATGGGAATAGATTTATGAAATTGGGTTCCAGTGGCTTCTCAAGGATCCTGGTGAATCTAGACTCACATAGAACGCCTATATAGACACGTTAATGTTGGGAAAAATCATCCTTGATTTGTATAAACGCATTATCCAGGGTTATTACGCTGACAGTGAACTGCTTCATCAGTGCTTGCATGGGAAATTACTTGTATAAGAAAGTGCTGCAAATGCTTGATTCAGCTAGCAATTTGATTGTGCTTATTCTCCTTACCTTTCACAAAGTTGCTTACATGAATCTTAAAAAGTTACGCCAATTACTCAAGGATGAAGTGACATTTGGAAAGCACGAAAATGTGAAGGGCCAGGTGTGCCCAAGATAACCTCTCTACACTTGATATTTTAAATAGTAATTGTATAGGGTAGTTTCAATAGATAAAAGCTGAAAGTTGGAGCTCCAGAAAAGGACAGCCAGCAAGGGGGAGCTAGGGAGCAGCTTGTAGGTACTTGTGGGGAGATTTAGGGCAGCTTGTAGGAGCTTGGCAGCAGCTTCAGGAAAAAAAGATAGTCTAGACCAGCCCTTTTTGCACTCATGGATAACCTCCATTGTGGATCTTCTTAATGACAGTCCTTCACAGACTGTCCAGGCTTAGCTAACTAAGGTCTTACTCCCTATTCTGCCCTTGTGGCTGCCAATTATCCTCCCTACATGGCATACATGCCATAGTGCTGCTGGCTGTGTGCTTGCGGTCCACATGGCAGCCCACGGCCATCTGCAAATCTGCCCACATGGCAAACACTTGACAGTCCTCATGATCCATCCCTATTACTTGTCTCTCCCGGATGTCCTTCATGGGGGCTCACATGTGGCAAGATGACCCTCTTTTCTCACTATCTTTCCCTATTGATCTTGGCGTAAGCATGAAATGTCAAATGTGCATTTCAATTGACAGCTAATATCCAATGTGGGCCTACAGTGTGTTAGACTCTAGTGTTCCCAAGATAAGTTATGGGCAGTTGGAGATGCTCAAGGCAAAGCAAGAGGGGTTCAAAGTTACATGGATCGCATGAAGAAGTTCTCTTGAGTGTTCCATCATCCATGCCAAGTAGGAGCAGTTTATGTCCTTTGATGAGACTAAGACCGCTCAAGAGCATTAGGGTGGGGCAACACATGGAAGTCATAATTTATTTGTTTTAATTGCAAAAATAAAACTGCAAGAACGGAATTAATGCCTTGACTCTGCAAGAATTGGAGTGGTACGAGCCTTGAAATGAGGCATGGAGGGGTTAGAAATGGCATATGCTGGGTATATGGGACTGATAGGTAGAAGGGTTGAAGGGAGGACCGGGGGGCGGGGGGGCGTGGGGGATGGGTAATGTACGAGGAAACTAATCTCTTTCTAACTCTTGAATCGAATGGAGATTCTACCCTCTCACATCAGATTCCTCAATCCAAGGTTGCAAGTACACTTGGTGCACTACTCTTCCACACTATCCTAGGCATCCTCTAGCCCATGGCTATCTTCTGCATGAATGTACATGTCCAGAGCAACTGACCAGCAGATCTGGGCTGGAAGAGCAGCAAAACAGTGCCACCCTGCCAAGTGGGCAGTCCACAGCAGTAGGAGGCCTTCAAAAGACCCATGGTGGCCAGCAGCAGCCTTATATAGCCTCACGGTTCCTTATAATGGGACAATATTCCTAAAGCTGTGCCTCCTTTGCCATCCTCATGAGTAGTGTAGTACCAACTTCTTTTATCTATTACTTTTAGTCTATCCTCAAGGGTAGACCTACTTGCCTTGACCTCTTTGCAATGCGAAGAATAGAGCTAATAGAGAATTAGCTCTTAGCCAAAAGGCTAATTCTTCAATTTTGTCAGGGTCCATAAGTCCTCTAACATTGAGAGTCAATAAGGTCATCGTTTTATCTAACATTCTTTTTTAGCCCCTTTTTAGCCCTGGGGTTGGGGCTGTTTATTGGCACTGTGGCTGCTTTGGATTGTCTTCTCTTAGGTTGAACTATTGTGAATGCCTTGCCTTGACTAGTATCTTCATGAGAAGTATAGTAGCCTTTCCTTGATCATCCTCCTCTGACTCTTCCTCACTAGCTTGTGCATCTTCCATTGCATCTTCCCTATTGACATCCTCCTCAAATTCTTTGGACCACCACCCAGTCTCTATAACCATGTTATCATCTTGATTGACATTGTCCCTCTTCTCCATACTCTCGTCTTGTTCCTTGAGTGGATCAAAAGAATTATTATTGATTGTTTTTGCTTGTCTAATGTCCTTTTCACTACCTCTAGTGGGATTTTGACCAGTGGGTTGGCTTTTAGTAGGAGGGTTTGTGTTTTAGGTACCCACTTTTCAGTGGGAGAGGGTTGTTTGGTAGCATTGGCTTTTGGCTCCTTGGCTTTAGATCTCTTTGGAGGACAGTTTTTAACCACATGAGTGGACCCCATTCACACAAAAAACAGGAATGAAGGAGATTTTTATAAGTAAGCATTGGAGAAGTGAAAGGAAAGCATGAAGCTGAACACGAAACAAGAGAATGCTTATGGAATGAAGAAGGGTGAGGTCCATATGTAGGCACCTCTACATGAGCCACCAAGCTCCATAATCATCTCCTCAATCAGCTCCTAGAATCTCTCAATCAGCCTCTGTGGCATCTACCACCACCTGACAGTGCTTATGGGCACCTAACTGTGCTTCTAGCACACACACATAGAACCCAAGGTGTGCTTGGGGCATACACCTTGAGATATCCCAACAAACCCCTCCTCAAGGGAATGCCTCAGGCTATGTCAAGGATATATCTAGCCACATAGTGTCTCAAGCCATCTAATGGTGGTCAAGGATAAATCTATGGCTAGGATCTCATGCTAGCAAGGGTTCCCAAGGGTGTGAAGTCAAACCCCAATGGTTATCTCCCCTGCATGCACATGCACACAATGTTTGTAGGAGGTACCATGGAGCTAAACACATACACATGGCCTACATCATATGGTGACTAGAGGTGTTTACAAAGAACACAATAGTTTATTCCATTCATTTTGGAGGACTATCCAGGCAGAGTACCTTGACTCAAACATAAAAGAGAGATATGGAGCATATGTGGAGCTGGTTCAAAAAGTATAATCATCATAGGAGGCCTCAGCTTGTGGAGGCACATCAACCGAAAGTAAATTGGCGGTTTCTGGTTTTGTAGTTGCTTCCTTCTTGGCCTTACAAAACTTTTCATGGTGATTGTTTTTGCCACAATATTTGCAAGGATTGATCTTGAAGCAATCTTTTGAGAGGTGATTGGTCTTCCCACAATGTTTGCAAGGTGGAAACTTGCCCATTTGAGTTTTTATGGCATAGGCTGTGTCATTGCCTCTCTGGAGTTCCTTGTGTCTTTCTTCTTCTTGAAGGGTAGTAATAAGACTTCAAGAGTAGGATTAGGAAGATTTTTCAATGTGGTGACAACATGATCATAATCTTCAGGCATACTTTTGAGCAATACTACCATTGCATCATTTGTAGTGATTGGAGAGTTGATAGAGGCAAGTTGAGTCATGAGACTCCGCATGTGATTGACATGGGCAGCCAAGGGAGTGCCATTAGCCGTCTTCAATTCAAAGAAAGCAATCTTAAGTGACAATTTTGAGATGTGAGAGCTAGCACCAAAAAGAATATCAAGCTTTTGACAAGCTTCAGAAGGAGACTCCATATTAGAATATAGTCATCTCCTAAGCCAAGAGCAATAATGCCATAGGCTTTCTCCTCTCTAGCAGGATCTCATGTCGGGTGTGTAGGAGCTAAGGATTCTCTAGCATTAGAGGCTGTTGAAGAAGAAGTTGAAGCAAGTTTGACAAGCCCCCAAAGGTTTTCCCTCATCAATGTAAACTTAATTTTCATCTGCCATGTGTGAAAGCCTTTACCATTAAACTTATCAATATGCAAGAAGGTAGCCATGAGAGGGTCTAATCCAAAATGTCCAGTGTCTACTCTCTTTCAAGGATAGAAAAAGCTGAAAAGCTTCAAAGTATAAGCATTTGGTGTAGCAAAGATTTGTAACCAAATTCCATAATAAAAGTCATAGTGGAAATGATACTTCAACTTGCATGCTTCATAGAGGTGGCTAAATGAAAGTATTCCAGGCAAATCTAGGTATAGCAACCTAAAAGAAAGTTGTAGCCACAATTGTACTGATGCTATTCAACACTTTAAAATATCAGAAATGCTAAAGTAGCATCTAATGTAGCACCAAATTCACAACATTGTCAAAACTATCCAAAACAGAGGCCTAATTTTGGAGGGCTTGTATCTCACTCTTCAAGACACAGAAAAGAGGGCTTTGTAGGTAGAAATAAAGTTGGTATACTAGAGAAGAGCCATTGAAGAGAAAAGTCAAAATGCCACGTCACGTCACCATAGCTAAGAGCTTGATTGTCGACTGGTTTTTTCACGTTTGCTCCCTCCTTGGTGGATCATTTCACTTCAAAGTTGGACAGGGGCTAGCTCATGTTGTTGTGCAAGCGTGGCTCAGAGGAATTTAGAAATGGTTGCTCCAACAAGTCGTATTGCATGAAATGGCATCAGAAAGAAAGCAGCTGTTGCGCGGGTCTGAGGGCACCATTCCCTAATTGCTCTAACATGGAAGGTTTCCTATATGAAGGGTCTCTCCAGTTACAAGGACTCTAGAAGAGGTCCCTTGTAGGAGGAGAGTTATCACAAACCTACTCTATCGTCATCTTTTTCCCTTGGGTTAAATCTCTGCTCGTCGTCAAAATTATCACGGGCGATGGCTTGCTATATTTCCACCCAGCCTTCTCCCTTGGATAGTTGATTCACACATCTCTTCGTTATTTCATTCATTCCTATCCATGAGACCCTCAATTCCCTAGATAGTTCTCCTTGCCAAATGTCATCATTATAGCCTCTCCACTTGGTGCACCTTTTTACCCCTCTCTTGGGCACATTAAAATCCACTTGCCCCTTGGCATTATTGCACATTTAGGTGCACCTAGGCCTTAGCACTCAGAATTATCTAGTCAATGCCATTCCGCCCTCACCTAGGACCTTGGCAGTTACTTCTCTTGACCATTTTAATCACGCACATTAACTATTACAAAAGTTGGTCATCTAAGAGAAAATGCCCACCGATCTATCCGAGGTCATGCTATCTCGGCTAGAGCATAACATTCCTTCCCTCTTCAAGCATCAGTGTCCTCGATGATGAAATCTGGGAACGCTCTCCATAACTGGTATACGGATTCCCAGGTAGCTTCCGATAGAGGCTGACCATGCCATGCAACCAACACCGTGGGTATCTTTCGATTTCGTATTTGCATTGTTCCTCGGTCCAGGATTCTTGTTGGTTGGCGCCTTGCAATATCCTCTATCTCCTGAAACAAAACCACACCTTCGATTAGTGAGTCACCTGTATGCAAAAATTTCTTTAAGCGCGAAACATGAAAAACCGGCTGCACCTTACACCCCTGTGGCAATTCTAATTTATAGGCTACACTGCCTATTCTCTTTAGAATTAACCACGGCCCACAGTATCGAGGTGATAACTTAGCACACTCTCCTGAAGTCAACGACTTCAAGTGCGAAGGAATTCTGAGAAAAACTTTTTCTCCTTCTTCAAATACTCTTATAGACCGATTTTCATCCGCATACACCTTGGCTCTATCCATAGCCTGGCGGATATTAGCTCTCGCAAGTGCTAGCATCTCCTGCATCTGAACTACAAAGTTCACGACACTAGGCACTTTCTGAGGTACTCCAACTATAGTTGGATTGGCTGGCCTATAACCATAGTTCAGCTCAAACGGACTGAACCCAGTAGATGAATGTTTCCTATCATTGTAGGCAAACTCCAACAATGGCAACCACTTGTCCCATGTATGTTGCCTCAATGACACATATGCCCTCAGCATATCCTCTAAAGTCTGGTTGACTCTCTCCATTTGACCATCCATCTCAGGATGATCCCCACTACTCATTCCCAACTCAGTCATTAGTGTCTCAAATACCACTGTCCAAAAATGACCGGTAAATCTAACATCTCTGTCTGACACTATGGATCTAGGCAATCCATGCAGACGAAATATATGTCTAATAAACAAATCCGCCACTTGCGGGGCACTAACAGACTCTCTAGTCGGAATGAAGTGAGCCATCTTGGTTAGACGATCAACCACCACAAGGATAGAACTATACCCTCCTTGTGTTGCAGGTAGCCCTACAATAAAGTCCATGGAAATGCTCTCCCACTTACTTAGTGGTATTTCCAAGGGCCGTAAAAGTCCGGGTGGCTTCACCCGCTCGGCCTTACTTACCTGACACGAGAAACACCGTGTCACATATTCATGAATATGCTTTTTCATCCTTGGCCAAAAGAAATCTCGCTTCACGAGATCATAGGTCTTCTCGACACCTGGATGTCCCGCACACGGGCTATCATGGCACTGTCGAATGACTCTGCCTGAGATCATTCTGACTAGGTACTACAACCTTGCCATTTCTAACTAGCATACCATCCCTTATGGTATATCTTGCATAAGTTTGGCATTTTCTGGATGCCAGGTTATCCTTTTCATTTTCCCCGGGTTTTAACACATGAGCTTTAGGCCATAAGCTCTGGACAAACTCGTCCACCTTCTGAGTTTCTCTGATCTCGGTCATTAGAGCACTCTCTAATACCGTGAAACTCAGGTTGTGCATAATGCGAGACAACGCATCAGCCACCTTATTGTCTTTTCCTCTTCGGTACCGAATCGTTAGATTAAACTCCTGCATGAGCTCTGCCCACCTAGCTTGGCGGCCCCTCAAGTCAGGTTGTTTACAAAAATGTTTCAGAGTATCATGATCCACATCCACATAAAACTCTGAACCATACAAATAATGCCTCCATGTTTTCAAAGCATGGATAACTGCATACAACTCCAATTCATGAGTTGGCCAATTCCTTTGAGAGGGAGAAAGCTTCCTGCTTTCAAAGGCTACCGGCCTTCCCTCTTGAAGGAGAACTGCTCCTACCGCAATGCCACTTGCATCGGTTTCTAGGAACAACGGTTTCTGGGGATCAACTATTTTTAACACCGCGGTCCTGAGACCACAGCTTGTTTTATGGTGTTAAAACTTTCTTGTTGATTCTATCCCCAAATAAATGGTACTTTATCTGAGGTCAGATCAGTCAATGGCGATACTATTTCGGAATATCCTTTGATATGCCTTCTATTAAGTGTGAATTTCTCTTGTACCGTCACACAGCATCGCTGTTTCCACCCTTCCCTCTTCTCTTCCTGTCGCTCTGATACCAAAATATCACAAACCTACTCTATCGTCATCTTTTTCCCTTGGGTTAAATCTCTGCTCGTCGTCAAAATTATCACGGGCGATGGCTTGCTATATTTCCACCCAGCCTTCTCCCTTGGATAGTTGATTCACAGATCTCTTCGTTATTTCATTCATTCCTATCCATGAGACCCTCAATTCCCTAGATAGTTCTCCTTGCCAAATGTCATCATTATAGCCTCTCCACTTGGTGCACCTTTTTACCCCTCTCTTGGGCACATTAAAATCCACTTGCCCTTGGCATTATTGCACATTTAGGTGCACCTAGGCCTTAGCACTCAGAACTATCTAGTCAATGCCATTCCGCCCTCACCTAGGACCTTGGCAGTTACTTCTCTTGAACATTTTAATTACGCACATTAACTATTAGAAAAGTTGGTCATCTAAGAGAAAATGCCCACCGATCTATCCGAGGTCATGCTATCTCGGCTAGAGCATAACAAGAGTTGAGCCCTCTAAGTGGTTGGGCAGAAAGGGGGAAAATGAAGAGGAAGGTGGGGAAGAAGAAGAAGATGACATGGCATAAATGGGCTCAAGGAGGATCATAGTGCTCTGATACCATGTTGGAGAAGTGAAAGGAAAGCATGAAGCTGAACACGAAACAAGAGAATGCTTTTGGAATGAAGAAGGGTGAGGTCCATATGTAGGCACCTATACATGAGCCACCAAGCTCCACAATCATCTCCTCAATCAGCTCCTAGAATCTCTCAATCAGCCTATGTGGCATCTACCACCACCTAACAGTGCTTATGGGCACCTAACTGTGCTTCTAGCACACACACATAGAACCCAAGGTGTGCTTCGGGCATACACCTTGAGATATCCCAACACTAAGGATAGAAATCCTACTAAGCATGAGTAGACTAGAGAGTCTTGAAGCAAGTTGTCATCCAAAAAAGCCTTGACTATCTTACCTTCTCCATCTGCTTGATTCACTCCAGTAGGGTTTTGTGCTCCTCTCGTTGACGCCCAATGGTGGGAGGTCCTTAGTTTCTTCCTCGCTGGTTGAGGGTAATCTTGACTCTCCTGGAGTCTGCCTAGAATCTCTTCTATCTCCTCTTGGGTCTTTTTTGGAAGAGCCTCCACTGGTTGAAGGAGGACTGTCGCCAGTTATTGCTAGTCTATCTTAGTTGCTTCTTGTTTTATCATTTCACATGGCTCCTCCTTCATCACTTTGAACGAGTGGGTGCATGGAGACACAAATAGGACCTATACGTAAAGCTCTTCCTTCACTGCTGTCGGCTACATCCATGCACTGGAGAGATTGAGTAATGTGGGCTTTGTGTAAGTCTCTAGCCACCATGGTCCCATTTGCACTAGGAGAGCTAACAAAAGGATGTGATCCTAGGGGGAGATTTAAGAAACCACCTTGTGAGCTGCATGCACATAAGAGGGGTGCACAGCTCCTCCTCCTCTTCCACTGCGTGAAATTGGGCGAGCTCCATACTAGAAAGGTGGTGCTTCACATTGCTCAACCTGGTTGGACATAAGAGTAGGGAAGCGATGTTTGTCGAAGATGCTAAAGTGGTCTAGAAGCTGGGGAAAGTGAGCGTCGACGTCACGGGAGAACTCCAACAAGAAGTTAGGCTCAAACAGATGCTGAGGTAAGTCGAAGGAGATATCTACTGGGTTGATGGGAGTGGCTGAGTATAGGTGTAGGGATCTAACGTCACCCTCAAAACATCCTTTGTCGCTGTCTCCATCATCCTTCGTCTCCATTGAGGTTTTAGTAGATATATTTTCCCAACCACAAAGGTAACAATCATTTGAATAGGTTTGTTTTTTATCTCAAGTATCGTGTCCTACCACCACAATATATGCTTAACCTGGAAGATGATTTTTCTCTCCTCTCCCAAAATGGTTTACCAATGTTGTCCTACAGCAATAAGGTCATCACTTTGGCTTAACAGCTTGGAGTGTGAGATAACAATAAGGTGAAGCAGGTCATTAGAGGTTTGGATTTGAACATTCCATTTCCGGTGCAAAGCTTGAACTTGTTGACCTACATGTCTCATGTATCACAAAAGGCTCCAAGCTAAGGTGTTTTTCACCTATTCAAATATGCATAATGATGCAAATCTGTCAATCACAATAACACATTGCATTCTCACATCATGGGAAGGTCCCCCTCCAAGAACCCTATATATCCAGCTTGACAATACTGCAAGAGAAAACAAAAATTAGACATTTCTTGTGTACTTGTGCATGCTTGTGGATAAAGGAGTTGTTGATAAGATCAAAGTTCAATTTCTCTTGGTTGGTCATACTCTTGATCAAATAGATCAACTATTTAGTACATTCTCTAAGAAGCTTGGAAGAAATAATGCATCCACTTTGGAAGAGATGATGGATCTTGTGAAAAAATCTTATACTTCACGGCCTCAAGTTTGTCACTTGAAAGAGACCTACAATTTCATGAGATTTATTCAAGGTGGACCATGTGATGAATGGTGCATCAAGAGATCGAAGGACTTGAGCTTTTAGCATCAATTTTCCATAAAGATTAGAGCAGATCAAATACCATATCTATATGGTAAACAATATGCCTCTTCTTCAAATTGGGTACCCCGGATGGCTTGCAATTTCTATCTTTTGATCCAGTCTGTGAAATTCATGCTTCAATGCAAGAACCTCTAGTGATTGAGAGTGAGGTAAAGTAGGCACAAGCTCAAGGAATGGATGTTGACTACCATGATAGGTGCATGTCTGACAAGAGAGGTTTAATAGAGAAGGCAAAAACGTACTCTATAAGTGCAAACAGTGGAATGTGGTGGAATACTTTCTTTAAAGAACAAGCCCTCATCCTTTAATGGTTCAAGAGTAAAACTACTACTTTGCACAATGATTTTGTATGGCCAACACCTTATCCTCCTTGTAAACAAGTTGTACAATCTCAAAGTCTATCACTTGAGGTTAAAGCCTTAATCAACATACCTACACGAGAGATGTATCTTGGTGCACGACGATCTCATCAAAGACATTAAGAGCTCACTAAAATGTGGGCAGGTGCAACTCTTGCTCAAGAGGACCCTCTTGGGCATCCATTCTAGATTGCAAAAGTGGTAGAAATTCAAAACTCTATGCAACTTCCATTGTTGTGCAATGGCTTAGGACTACGCATGCTAATCCATTGAAAGGAACATCTGCTCTGAAAAATAGTTGCATGCGCAAAAAAGAAAAGGGCAAGAAGGGGGTACCAAAAACTAACCACGATTGGACGTTCTTGATCTTGGAGAAGTAGACATACTTGTTTATGATCTTGGAGAAGTAGACATACGTGTTTATGATTTTCAACTTACAAATGATGGACGCCTAAGGAAGAAGACAATACATATCCTCTTTGAGAAAGTTCCATCTTATGCGACACATCTTGTTGGATCCTCCTCCTCTAGACTCACACAGTTGTGAATGGAAGTAGCACTAGGTCTTCATAGGGATAAATACAATGTTCTTATTGATAGTGTGGAGGAGGATGGATCATCCACTTCTAGATCATTATCAATCATGACAATGACCTTGATGATGATGAAGCTGTAAGTGTTGATATAGATGAGAATGCACTTGTAGAGTAAGATGGTTTTTAGTTATGTGGGAATCTCCTAATGTTCATCTTTTTTCTAGTATCATTACATTAATAAATTGCCCAACTTTTCAATTCCTTTGGTAAAGTTGACAAACTATAAGGACTATGCATTGTGCTTTTAAAAATTTTGTAAATTTTGACACATTTAAAAATTACTAAGAAAAATACGCTTAAACTTAGAACTTTTTTTTTTGCATATTTTTTTTCCATAGTGATACTGTATAATAGTAATTTTAATTATGATAAAAAAAAGTATCAAATTTTGGCTTTTGAAAAAGGAATATTGGATTTAGTTCTCGTTTGGGCACAATGTTACCCATTTTATATGCAATAGTGCTAGATGAAAGAGAGCAAGGGGAAGGTAGTCAAAACCATGAACACTCCAAGGCAAGCAATAGCATGCGCGACCACGGTGTGGCTATCAAAGTCGAAAGCAACATCTCACGTTGTCACAAGTTCCGATAGTTGCCATGGAAACGTGACTACTCTTTAATCAAGAACCGAGGCGAGCAGGTCATTCTTTGTAATGTAGGACACTGGGAAGTGATAAAAGCTTCAAGGGACAAGGGTGAAGCTGTGCTACAGACTCTGTCAGACATGCAAATGAAGAAGGCCATCAAAAAAGGTAATCCTACATACTTACTGGTAATCCGGCAGGCAGACAAGGAGGGAGTTGAAGAGTCGACCTAGGATATAGAACATGTACCCCGAGAGGTCCAAGCCTTGCTGTGACAATACCAAGACATTATGCCTGAGAATGTTCCAAAGGGGCTACCACCAAAAGGAGGGATTGACCATCAAATTGAGGTCAGACCCACCAACTAAGGCTCCTTATAAACTTTCTCATGAACAAAATATGGAGCTTAAGAGCCTACTGAAGGAGTTGCTTGAGGCTGGATTTATTCGGCCCTCCAAGTCACCATATGGAGCCCCTATACTATTCATAAAGAAGAAGGATGGGGACTTGTTGTTGTGTGTAGACTATCAAGGCTCTCAACAAAATAACCATCAAGAACAAGTATCCACTTCCTAATATGCGAGACTTATTCTACTCGCTTGTACACGAAAGGTATTTCTCAAAAATTGATCTGAGATCCCGCTACCATCAAATCCGAATTGTAGAAGATGATGTGACTATGAGGACCAAATATGATTTGAATGACTGGATGGTGCTTGCCTTCGGGCTAACTAACGCTCGTGCAACCTTCTCCACATTGATGACACAAATCTTAAGAGATGTTTTGGTTGAGTATGTCTTGTTCTACCTTGATGACATCTTGATTTACTACAGGAATTTAAAAGATCATGTGCAACAACCCCCATCCCGCTTTCGCAAATTCGCCCTGCACACAAACATTGTGCGTGCATGCACAACACACACCTCTGCTTGCACGCATGTGCCCCCCCTCCCCCCTTGCACGCATGCATATCCACCTCCCACCCCCATGCCGCCCCCCCTTCCTTTCATGCATGTGCAAAACCCCCTCCCCACCCCCTTCCTTGTGCACATGCCCCCCCCCTCCCTCCCTCTTCTCTTGCGCAAATGCACAACCCCCCCTCCCCTTGCAAGCATGCACAACACCCCCCACCCCAAACACCACTGGTGCCCCCCCATACACGCATACACCACTAGTGCCCCCCCATACACGCGTACACAACTCCCCATTGTACGCATGCGTAAGCATCCCCCCCGCGCATGCATGCGCAACAACCCCCGACCCACCCCCCCAACATCGCGCGAGCATGCGCCCCCACATCCCACTCTTGCCTGTATGCACCAACCCGCCTTCCAAAATGTGTGCATTCGTGCCAACTCCCCAGCTAATGTGTGCATGCACACCCCCCGCCCTCCCCATGCATGCATGCCCCCCCCTCTGCCCTTGTGCACATGCGCCCCCACCCCCCTTGTGCACATTTGTGAAACCCTCCCCCCACCTTCCCCCCCTCTTTGCACGCATGCATGATCCCCCCCTCTCTCCTCCCCCCTTGCCACGGTTGCTTAGAGCATTTCGTGACGAATGGATCTACCACCCTGCTTGGTTGCTAGCGACTATTGTTGGAAAATTCAACGGTGGGATTGGCCTATCTTAAGTGTTCGGTGCCATCCAATGCAAAGGGAGACATGCAAGCTATCTTGGTGAGGTTAGACTTTGGGTGTAAATTCTGACAATGCTTTCCCTTTAATTGATGAGGACATCGATTCTTTTGAGCGGGGTGTTGGAAAAGTCAACGTTATGATTGACCTATCATGAGTGTTCAGTGCCGTCCAATGCAAAGGGAGACACCATGGTGCCTAACGACCAACTACTATTATATGGCAGATAGTGGTCTCTCATGTGAGGTTGCGTTCCATGAGGAAAACATCAACGATCGTTTGTGCTCCCTCTTGCTTGTACATACTTTCTATTGCAATCAAGCGTTCTCAAGCGTTCGTTTGGCACTCCATCTAGTACCATCTTGCAAGTAACGTCTCATGCCGTCTTATGGATTGTGATCTCGTGGTGCATGTTCATGAGCACGCACTGGAAAGCTAAACATGGGAAGGGACCTGAGTGCACGTGAAAGCGAGGGGAACGGTAAGGACCCCCGCATTCTCCATACCATTGTATAAACTATGCACCATTCGATACCGTTTCGAAAGGAATTCGGGACGCACTAGAAAGCAAAACATGGTAAGGGGCCTCAGTACACGTGAAAGTGAGGAGAACGGTGAGGACCCTTGCATTCTCCATAGCATTGTATAAACTATGAACCGTTCGGTACCATTCTCGAAAGGAATCTGAGACTTGTAGTGAGCTTGAGGAATCCGACATGCTGACCTTGAGCAAAGGCCACTAGCCAACCAAGGAAACGTGGGCTAGTCAGGACGTTGTGTAGTGGAGGATCGTGATGACTCGTGAACTTGTAGACCGAAGAACATGAAGCCTGAGGGCTTGCCCAATGGGGTATGGTACAGTGGGATAACTATGCGACTAGCCCGTGCTAGAGGTCGTGTTTGGCTAACGCTACACATAAAGGGATTGTGGTATCAAATTAGAAGCCAAGGGAGGAAGGATTGGGACTAGACAATGGGTTCGACATGAGGAGCCACAACTTGGAGACTAAGTTCAAGATCCTAGTACCTTACAACTACTATTAGCGGAGGGTCATGATGACTCGTGTGAACTTGTAGACCGAAGAACATGAAGGCTGAGGGCTTGCCCAATGGGGTATGGTGCAGTGGGATAACTAGGCCACCAGCCCGTGCCAAAGGTCGTGTTTGGCTAACGCTATGCATAAAGGGATTGTGGTATCAAATACAAAGCCAAGGGAGGAAGGATTGGGACTAGGCAATGGGTTCGACATGAGGAGCCACAACTTGGAGACTAAGTTCAAGACCCTAGTACCTTACAACTACTATTAGAATCCCAAAAGTCAACTGTAGAGTTGATTGCATGAGTCAAGGTTAGAGTTGACCGCCGTGATTGTTTAGTAGAGTTTCTAACCTACCATCCCCTATTATAAGGCTGGTGGGTCATTTGAACCCCTTAGAGGCGTGGTGCCAACCTCTTGTAAATATGATGAATAAAGATCTATTTGACATATTGGTCTCTCGAGTTTGCACATGCACACACTAGGAGGGTAGGCTCGAGAGCAAGTACAAGAAGGTTTTAAGCTTGTCAAATGCTTTTTGCAAGCAAGCCACATTTTGCATACATGTCGACCAAAGTGCCATCAACTACAAGATCTCCTTCCAACCACTTTCTCGCAATCTCATCATGAGTCTCTCGACCATTGTCTATGGCTCCTATGCTGCCACAAGCTCTCAGGCTGCAAACCAATGTGGCAACATAGGGGACGATGCCTTCCAATTGCATCTGTTTGAAACAGTTGAGTGCTTACCAAGACCATGTTCAACATATCCTACGATTATTTCGTTCCACAATACTACAACAACCCCAAGCTTTTGTAAGCTAGCCACACCTAGCATACATATCCACTAAGGTGTTGCCAACAAAAAAAACTCTCTTTCTAACCCTTTCTGGCAATCTCAGCATGTATCTCTTAGCCATTGTCTATGGCTCCTATGCTGCCGCAAGTTTTTAAGATGTAAACCATTGTCAGAGCATCCAGAAAGACACCATACGCTCCCCTTGCCTCCGTTCAAAACAGTCCAGTGCTTCCTCACCAAGCGCGTGTTCAACATATCCTGCGATTAGCACCATCCACGACATTACAATTCGAACTAGAAGCCTGTCAAATGCTTCCCTTGATTTCGCAAGCAGCAACATTTGGCATACATATCTACCAAACTGTTGCCAACAGAAAGATCTCTTTCCAACCCCTTTCTATCAATCTCAGCATGTATTTCTTGGCCCTTAACTATGACTCGTATGCGGCCACAAGCTTTCAAGCTGCAAACAAATGTAACTGCATCGGGGAAGATGCCTGCCACTTGCATCTGTTCAAAACAGCTTAGTGCTTACTCTCAAAGACTATGTTCAGCATATCCTGCTTTTTTTGTTGTCCCATGAGACAACATCTTGAACTGGCAGGTTATAAAACACTTCCCATGCTTTTGAAAGCAAACCACATTTCACATACATAGCAACCAAAGAGTTCCCAAGGAGAGGATCCCTCTCCAATCCCTTTCTGGCAATCTCAGCATGTATTCATCTTCTCCTTCCATCATCTTTGAGCCTCTCACAAGCCTTCAGCAAGGCCACAAACGTACACAATCCTCGTATAGGTTGTGTGCATGCTGTAATTCTCCATTCAATATATGCACATTCCGATCAACCAACATGTCAAAAACCTGCTGAGCATCACATATGCTTCTCCGTTGCACCAGAAAAGGGCCGATTTACTTCCCTAGAGATCTATGATCTTCCAGCCCATCTCTACACATATAGGCATGTAAGCGCTTGATGTACGCTAGGCTTTTATATTTTCTGCAATTTTGCAATATGCACACAAAGTTCCCAACCAAAGGCAGCTGGGGTGTTTGCTCCAAATAAGTGAGCACCTCCTTAAAGCTAAGCATTTCCCAGCCACTGTTCACATGCCTTCGCAATTCATTATTTCACATGCATTCTGTATTACTGTATTTCACTGTTCACTCACAATTCTTGTATCTCACATTTATTTGCCTGTGTCCAGACATAAAGTTGGCCTAGCAACCACCGCTGACCAAGCCATGGTTTTCAGATTTTGACCAGGCCTGACCCCTGGATGTTTTGGCCCTACGCATTCCCTTGTTTGCAGACACCTTTTTCTTGAGCATGTCTTTAAAATACCTGGACTGTACCCACTGTCCATACATGGTACTTGAATGAGGCACTTGAAAAGAAAAGGAAAACGATGACATGGTACGGGGAATGTAACAACACAAGATAAAAAGAGATCTCGTGAGTGAAGTAAAACTTCCGGCTCCCATTATATGCAGTCTATACCTCCTTGGAGAGAGAATCCTGGGTCCATATCCTGATTACTTGCATACTGAGAGAACTTCTGACCAGCCCATGTGTACAGCAGCATTGCTTAGAGACATATTCATTAAGAAATATCATACTTCTTAACCAAAAGGACACCGACACCTAAGATTTATTAAACTGTTCCATTTTCCTGCATGTTGTGAACCCCCGGAAAAGAAATTCAACATCCAAAATTACCAAGTCAATAGCACACATCCACAAAAATCCATCATTGGTCGACCTCACTGGAGGCAACATTCGGTATTTTTCTAGCCATACACCTGCAGACACTGGCACTTGTATTGAACCATCTCCCCGATAAATTCCCTTTCTGGTCACGGACAATTTTACGCTTTTAGCCAAAACAATAGAGGACATGTGGAATGAACATGCATGCACAAAGTTATTCCATTGTTGGTTTCGTCTCTGCCACACAGAATATATGTGCACATGTATTCCTAATTCCAGTGACGAGTAAATACTGTTATAGATAATGCCTCGCCAGGCTACAATCGAACTTTAAACCAGAAACATCCTAGAATGCATGAATTAGAACATGTAAGACATGGCATATATAATACTTGCAATGGGACTCTAAATGCTTCATAATTGGTAGAGGGTTATAGATCTTGCCAAGAATTACACATTTCACCTTTGTCCAGGGCAAATTTATGGTAAAAAGGAGATTATCATCTACAGGAGGTGATATTACAAAGCTAAATAAACAGGGACTTCATCATTTTGCTTATGTACAAAAAAATTGGTAAATCGAAAAGCCAAGATATCACAGTGTGTACAGGAACCTAATGGAAATCAATTTAGACATTTCAAATCTTATCAGATCCTATATCATTACACAAACTTGTGACTTCAAATAGTCTTTCCCCAACAGGGGAGGATGCAAACAGGGACTTTCCCAGCTCCAATGCATCCTTTTGTCTTAGGCGTGTGCCCTGTTGTCCAACTACTACAGCTGCTACTCTTGCAGCCAAGTTACCCATGCTCTTTAGGTCAGATACTCCCTTGAGGATACCATATAATATACCTGCTGCGTAGGCATCACCTGCTCCACAAGTGTCTACAGGAACACATGGTGCAGGTGATATGTATATGACTTCTCCAGTTACGCCAATGTATGAACCCCGAGCTCCATCCGTGACAGAAACAAAGGGGCAAGACTGGCTCAAATGGTGCGCAGCCAATGCCGGGCTTACGTTTGACCCGAACCCACAAATGGCCCTTGCCTCATCACTATTGGTGAAAAGAATATCTGTACACAGAGCCATTACATCCCTGCCCACATGAAAATTAAACAAAAACATATGAATTTGATACTTCTTCATTCAATTTGCAATAAGCAAGTCCCCGCCTCATCGAAGCCCCCCCCCCCCCAACAAAAGAAAAAAAGCTGACATACACTGTTGATCCACTCCCATCCTCAGAGCACACACCCTAAAATATCTAAACACAAGGAAGTGCAGGCTAGTTTGCGACAGACCAAAATTGTTTGCGATGCCTTGCCACACATGACACATCACTAGCAGTGAGAGCAACCAATACACCATTTTTGTGCGCAGCCTCACAAGCCTGAGCGATGGCATCTATCGTCTGAGAAATCTCCCATAAGTAACCTTCGACTACCAATATCTTTGCACTGGAAATTGTCCTTGACAATGTTGAATTGAAATTGACAACAGAAGACATGCCCTGTACTTTGCATAAGCAACAAGAACATCAGAAACACCATCGAGCATATCTGAATAAGACAGCATTTGCCAAATTCCAGCCTTTGCCAGCTTAGAACAGTAAAGCAACAGTGATCTGAGAACACACCTGATATGACAGCATTGTCCGATGAGCATCTGGAGTTGTAAGAACAATCACCGTGCCAGTAGTGCCATCAACGATTGGTGGGGAAAGAAAATGCACATTAGCTTTGAGAAGCTTTGCCCTGTACAGAAAAAGGTGGTTGAAAGATGCTCAGTTTGTTTCAAAGTTTGCTGTCAGAAAGTCTTTCAAAACCTTCAGCCAGACACAGCAAAGGACCTGTAAAAATCACCCAAGGGATCACTGCCTACGCTTCCAGTCATTGCTACGTTGAGAGCCGAGCTGTTGCTGTCTGAATAACCAAGCCTTGCCAGAGCTACGAGCGTATTAGACAAAGATCCACCAGCAGACGCTTTGAAAGAGCACCCATCCAAAGCCCTTAAAACCTTTCCTCTTTCTTCATGGTTAATGACCTTTCGGGTGCCTTTCTCAAGCTCTAGCTTCTCTATGAACTCCTCTCCCACCATGCCTGAAAAATCCACCTAAAAAGGAAACAAATATTATCATGTTTCAGGGCTGTACAAATGCTATTATCGGCTAGGTCATAAAAATGGCAATGAGAGAAACTACGTCTCCATGAAGAAACCAAATAAGGTAATTTCAATTGTAAATACGCTTTGCACGTAATTTACAAAACAAAGAAAAATCCACGCTTCGATAGCCAAATGTCTCTCAAAGGCTACTCCCAAATTTTCAAATTTAAGGCCACGAGGACTGTTTTTAAAAAAAGATTACACAACAGGCATGGAATGACATGCCTACTCATGCTATTACAACCCATAAACATATTTATGGAATCTAAAATGCACAAATGCACGTCTCCTCGTAATTCATGGAATCTCAAATGCACAAAAGTACGTCTCCTCGTAATGCTTATACTTGAACGACCGTTTCCAAATTTCGAGCTCTAGCTTGAAGTCTCACATCATGAACCCTGGCAACAGGAACATGTAATATTTAGCACTCCCTCTGAACTCCCAACACAAAAAACCCGGATAGAGGAAAGCCTGGATCACATATCCCGTCTACTGACAAATGGGATAGGTAAGAGGTCTTCTCGCTCATTAGAACTTTGTCCCGTTGTTAGGAAACGCATTGTTTTGAACTAAAGTGAAAAGCGTGTACCGCAAGTGAATATCAAAGTACCATAGCTTGGCCCAAGCCCACAACGTCCCAGCGGTCAGGTAATGTTGCCTCTGATAGCTGATCGATTGACTCGTTCTCCAAATCTCTGCCACATGCATGTACCGCCCTTCGCCTTCGGCCGACTGGCTGTCTGCGATCCACCCTACCTTGACAATTGAAAATTTTAAGCCAAACCAACTCACTTATAACGCAAGACGGTGGGCAGGCTTCCGCTCTCGCAAAGCAGAAGGAGCTGAGGGAAGATAGAGGGAGGATGAAATTGATGGAAAAGAAGTCCCTGGAGGCAGGAAATTCCCTCCGACTGGCATCATTCCTGCCGAGTGGGAGATTAGAAACGTATACCACAGGTGAAAGGAAGTTAAGGCGTGGAGCAGGCGATAAGGAGAGGCCTCCGCCCCCCGACGACAGAGTGCAACTAGCCCCAGCCATGGACAAAGATCCGTACTGAGCAACAGAGAGAGATCACATGGATGGCAGAATGCGAGAGAAAACAGAATCCTCCCAAGAAGACACCAGTGCGTGCCTGTTGAGAGTGTTGTGTTGTTGTTGTTGTTGTTGTTGTCATCCCCCTCTCCTTAACTCCTCTCCGGTTGCGTCAGCATCACCCCCTAGGCCCGATCACACAAGGTGGAAACTTACTTTGACGTGGCAGCAGCTGATTTGATAAATAATTTCTTGGCCAGCCACAGTTCCGGTGCCTTGAGTCCACCATGGGCACTGTGTGTCAGCACCCCACCCATTCAAGTCGTGAGGAGCTCGCTTACGCCGCACAATGAGCACCCTCTCTGGAGCTTGAGTTGGTACACGTAGAGAATAATCATTCAAGGAGAGTTGATCAAGTGATCTCCTAGTCATCGTGCACCAACCTTTGAGATCCCGTGGAATCACTAGTATCACGCTAGAAGGCCAACTTGGTGCTATGCACTGTAAGGTGGCTTGAAGAAAGGAAACTCCGCATTGGATAAACCATAACTCTCCTTGACATGCTCACCTATCAAGCCCTTTGTCATGCATTCTCCTAGACATCCTTGGCCATTATAATGTGAACAAGGGCAATCTGAATGACAAATGGGAGTTTATTCACCCAAATAATAAGGTTCAATGACCCATCACCACGCAGCCCTGTCGAGCCATGGCACTAAGCTCCATTAACTCCCTTTCTCTAGAGAGCAATGTATTGAGTAAGCAAGTCAAAGTGCTTGTTGATACACATATTCAACTTAGATTGAAGGATCTCTTGCTAAGAAAGCCGTGCATGAGAAAAGCTAACAATTCCCTACTGCTCAATAAAAAAACTTGTCATTAGAGCCCAAGGCTGAGGAGAGTGAAGTCGGGTAATCCATTTGAAGCATAATCTCTCGCATCTCTGTTTTGTTTACTAGATGCCAACGCCACCTATGTCCTGGGGGCTGTGAAGCACTTGAAGCTGTGCATGGCTCAAGATATGCAAAACACCAAGATTGCCCTACGAGACGGCTCAAACAACGGACTGACAGGGAGTTTCCACTCCAAACTTGAAGCTGTGCAAAAACCAAGGCCTCTTAAAACTTAAAACTATGCAGTGAAGTCAACAAAATTCCCAGGTGCGAAACAGCTCTACACCTCTTGAGTCCTTTATTATTTGCTGGAATGAATTTGGTCCTTACCTATTTTGTACGCAAACAAAGCCTCCTTCATCTTGGAAGCCGCAACTCCACCTATTTAGCTACGTGGGTGTGTCGCTTTTGGCTAGAAGAGTTTCGCTTTTAACCGGATGGAAGCAACATTAGCCAGGATGGGTTCACCATACCAACGGCTAGCAATCGTTAGAAGATGGTAAGAACGATTACTATATATCTTACAAAACGTGTTAGAACAAGTGAGTTGTACAAGGCAAGTCCTCATCGTGACACATCAGCAAAAGTTACAGGATCCCATTGATGATAAACACCACTTATCCATCATCAATCCTGCACATGATTGGTGGAGGAAGGTGCTTATGACCATCCACCATTGGGTATACAAATGAAACTTTTTGCTTTAAAATTGATAGCGCATTGATGTGCTACCGATTTTAAGGCAAAAGCTTCAATTTTCAAACCCCAATGATAGGGTTAGTGCGTGTAGCCAATCGTGGAACTATTGTAGGGGCAGTTTTAGGGCCGTAATGCGACGTGTTGGTGGGCGATATTTTGAATTTTGGGTGGACTCGCGCTCTTGCTGGAATTTTTCCCGGCATAATGATTGCCATACTGGAATAATGATGAGATGGAATCTGCCAAAACTTGTTGTGCTAAACACTGTGGAGCTCAGCACATGTCATTACATGAGCAGTCTTGTCATCCTTCGCGCAGTCTCTGTGCTGCATCTTTGTACAGCAGACTGCCCATAGTTTGACCTCTGTCATCGCAGCTTGCTACCTATCATCTACGTACACCTCATAGCCTGTCATCTACGTGCAGCTTGCCACCTGTCATCTACACGCAGCTCTCCCGTGCTGATCTAAACTTGTGACCACCGTGTTGATGTTGGCTTAGTGCGACCATCGCGCTGGTTCTTGGAGGTGCTATAGCTACTCCTAATTAAACCAAAGAAAATGCATTTACTTTAATTAGCTGGGTCATGTGAGACCCGTTTTGGAGTCCCACAAATTTTCATATATTTTGGATTGAGTTTTCCTTCACCATTCCTGACTAAGGAACTCAGGGAAGTTGAATGCACGTCTCGTTGTCCATAAGAGAGCCCCATATTTGGGGATGAACTTCGAGTTGGGGAGCTCCGTGGGCTACTTTGGGGAGATGCAAGCTCCTATTCAGTGTTCAACCCATCTGCTAGTGGAGAAATGAGGGAATGGAGTGCTGCTCAACTAATCCTATAGCATACAAGTTAGGACCATGGCCTCAAGATTTGCCCATGCTTCCGCAGACGCAGAAGATAGTCGCAGCGTCTATGCCATAGATGATCAGAATTCCCAAATGGGTACCTAGAGCATTCCTTTGGAATATATCCACCAAATCCACCCATTGACTCGAGGAGGCACAATCTAGTAGAGTGTTTCCTCTGCCACTGAGAATGCTTCCTTCTCATCACCACAACAAAAGCCGAGAGATGGAAGTGCTACCAAGAAAGGTTCTGAAGCATCTCTAAGTTATTTCATGTGTGAAAACACAGGTCACTAATCCAAATGCAAGTACAAAAAGCTAGGGTATCAGCTGAAGTAGATCCAAATAAGGCCATTGCACTGTGGAGTTCAACTCACCTACAGCATAGATATGAGTTATAGATGCACTAACAATAGATCACTCAATCTTTGTCATCTGCTTGACTTTTCCTTTAGGGTCATGCATCCTATCAAATCGCAAATGCTATCTTCCACATTGATGTGTGGGAGTTTAAACAAGGGTTGAGCCAAGGAAGAGCAGATAGTAGAAGCTAATAGAAACAAGATCTAGATGGCCAAGGCTACAAGGGGGCTGCCCATTGCTTTACTATATGCTTTGGATTGTCACAACAAAGCATAGGCTTTAGGAGAGCTGAAAATGATGCTGGAAGATGACCTGATAATGATGGTGTAAAGAGATTTATGGACAAATCAAGAGGCACTTTTTTCATGCATTTTATGTGGAAAAGGACAAAGCATTGACATGCTATCCTTTTTCACATAAAATGCAAGAAAACAATGCCTCCTTCTTTGGACATTACTCTCTTTAAAGAGGCCATATAACAAGGCTATTTCGTCGTCATCCACCACAGCTTCTACATCCTCTAAGCTCCATCACCTCCCGTTGCTCATCATCCCTCCATGTAGTCGGGTGACATTTTTTATGCCATTCCCATTGAAATAGGCAGTGCATCAACGCACTGCTTGTTTCAATGGGAAGGGCATCAAAAATTCTACCCAAATGGATAATAAATATACTTGCATAAAGTCTTCCCTCCAATGGAACTCTCTTGTGAAAGTGCTAAAAGGAATGTCCTCGACTGGAATAGAGAAGTCTTGGAGATGAGAAAAAGCATCCACTACATCTTGATGAGGAATAGAGAAGTGTAGGAGATGAGGAAAAGCCTCCCACAATTCATTGTCCATGCTTAAAATTTGACAATATAAGAAGAAGCATTTGGCTACATCTATATGTTGGGGTGCTTTACATTTGGAAATGTAGGTAGAAGCATTTCAGATGCCCTTTAAAATGGGCAGCATGTTGATGCACTGCCAATTTCAGTGGAAAGGGTATCCAAAACGCTCCTTTGTTTCTTTCATGTGTGGCCTTCATAAAGTGGAAATAAGGGACCAATTTTGAGATTGCATGAAAATGAAGTCCCTTTTATTAGCAAATGAGTGATGGAGGGGGTCAGAGTTTGAGGGGTTATATATGTGTATATGTATACATGCATATATATATATATATATATACATAAATTTATATAAATGTGCACACATGCACACACATGATATGTGTGTTTTATATATATATATATATATATATATTCATATATATGTGTATATGTATGTTTATACAGAGATATATGTATATGTGTATAAACATAGATAAATTTATTTGGATATACCTTTATACACATCTATGTATCTACGTACATATGTACATATATAATAGTATAGAAGCATGTGTGTTGTCTCTAAGATAAATTAGACCCTCAATGAATGTGTTGAAAAGGATAGTTAAAAGATGTCTCTGGTTATTGTATATTGTGCTTGTGTTGGACTCTCGTTCTTCATAGGCATGTTTGGACTTGAATAGCGTGATCAATATTATTAATATTTCTATAATTTTCTATGCTATCTTTGCTGCTAGATTAGATTTCAATTGTCCTGCAATCCTATTTCATGTGTGACGAGTGTATGAAAAGGTATTTTTTTTAAAATGGAATTTCCAGATGTTTGGAAGAAAAGGTAGAAAAGCTGAAGAGGCTCAACCTCCAAAGGCAACAAGAGGAAACAAAGTTGATCCCCCTATCCAATCTTTTGTAGGTGGGACAAAAGAGCCAAGGAGTGTAGTAGGTTCTAAGCTTGAAACATCCTCTGCTCAAAGAGATGAAGTACCAAGAGGTGTTATAAAGGATGTCTTTCCTACAAACAAGAAACAGCATATCAGATTGTTTTGCACAATAATTGGCCCTAGAAAAATTTGTGGGATTGCTCTCTTGGCTGGGCTGTAATAGATAAATTCGTAAGTACTTGGACTCTTTCTTATGTTTCATTAATTGTGTTGGAAACTTCTTTGCCTTTCATTATTTGTGTTGTGGACAAATGAATTAACCTTGTGCTATAGTTTGTAGTGTGAACGAGCATGCCATAATTAACCCTAATTAAACCTAGTCTAAGGGATATACTCATAAATGTACACAGCATTTGTAAAAACTAATCCTATGGCATTTATGAGATCATTGTCCTCTAACGAGGTGAAATCTATGAAGAATTGGAGGGCTCAAGAGAGTAAAGGAAAAAAGCCTTGGCTTCCATTGATAAGAGGGTATCTTGCAAGATTGGCCTTCCAGATATAATGCTACACTTTTGTTGGTGCTTGTTTCTATTACATTCCTTTGCTTTCTCTATGAAGATTACATTTTTGTAGGTTGAGTACAATATAGAGCTTAAAAAAGCAATTGAAAAGATATCCACAAAATTACTATAGATCAAAGGAGAGAGGCTGAGGGAAAGCAGTGTGTCTCGATTCAAAGAGAATTGTTGATAGAATGGGAAAGGTCATAGTTAAATTATTCTACTTCAATACAGTTATTTTCAAGTTTTGTAACTGACATGCAATGCTTGTATAGATTCAAAATTGTATAAATCCAGGCTTGGGTGAGGCCTAGTTGTATAAGTTGTTTGCTTTGTGCTCTGATGGTGTGAACTCTTGCGTGACATTGGAGAAGTTGCAACCTATAGCAATTGAGATTGGAGAAAAATATATTTTTTCTTTCATTGTTGGAGATGACAAAAGCAATGAGGTATATGTATTTCATGCTTGTGGGAGATGTGGGTTATAGAGGATGAGTTATTGCTTTCATAAGTAAAGCTCTTTTGCTGTGTTTGTTTGCATTGTAGAAGTGCCTTAATTCTTGGTTGTGAGAATAATCTATTTTCCACTTGCTATATAAATGGATTAATAGAGAGATACTTCTAGAGAAAGTAGAGACACGGTCAATGAAAGTTCTTGATTTGAGGGTAGTGACAACCATGGGCATTCGGTTAGTGACACCAAAGGATCACACACTACAAGAATACATGGAGGACATAAAATTGGAAGGGAGAAATCATATGTTTATGGCACTAAGATCAAAAGAGTCAAACATTGAGGGTAAGAGTGAAAAAAATGGTCTCTCTGAGTTGGACATGGCTACTCATAGGGTCGCTTACAAGTTTGTTTCTAATACTTTTAATGGTGCTCATTTTTCATTTCTTTTGTTAGGGTTTTTTGTGCATGAAACTTGACAATCATTGTTGGTTGTTCCATTTATTTCATGAACCTTTTCTTGGTACAACAATTCCAATTAATTTGTGTTTGTTGATTCATTGGTATCCAAGAGAGAGAAAGATCTCAAAGATTCAAAAATTTGTGCATGACTTGGGTGGAGATTGGACATGGTGCATGCATGTATCCACTCATCATGCACAATCTCTCTCAATGGAAACTGGCAAAATGTCCTTGGTGGATAGACTTCCCTAAAGGACAAGAATTGGTGTGGCAAACTAGTGTGATACTTATGCTTCAGGTAAAGTCATTGAAGAAAGTAAGAATAAAGTGAAGGGAATTGCAAGGGAAAAGAACACAAACCAAAAAACAAGAACTGTAAGAAATATACCCACATGTTGAGTTCCTATTGTTGTTCATGATGAGGGTTTGACATAGTGTTATAATGTTATTCTTTCCTCTCTACTTAGATGAGAAGCCATTCAGTCCACCAAGACAAGATAAGGATTGCATGGAGAGTGCAAGTAAATGTGTGGTTATCTTTTGTGTCTGCAGTTGTTGTTTCAAAGTTTGCTTTGGTTGTAATTGATTTATATAGGTGCACAGTCTGTCACAAAGCTTGTAAAGCACCATGTGTTCTAGAAATCATAGTCACCAGATAACATTGGCCCATGGTCTCACTCCTTTGTAAGCTTTGGTTGGGATAAATGTACGAGCATTTTTCTATTATGGAAAGTAGAGCTTATATTTGTTTGTAGGTGTTGCTGCTATTTCTACTTGTTCCTATGTAGAGAAAACAACATCCTTGCCCTCTCCAAGATCAAATTTTGTGCTTGCTTTCGCAAGTAGACCACCAAAGGAGAACCTCTTGAAGAAGTCGCCAATCAAGAAAAGTCCACGCAGATCTCTGAAGAATTCATTCCAAGAGGTTGCACAAGAGGCATATGCACAAGGTATAAATATAACTTTGTTTCTTATTTGCTGTGTCATTATTTCCTCTTGATTTATTTTTGGTTTTGCTGAATTCAGTGAAAAAGCTCATACGGTGGAATCCGGAGTACGTTACTTTTAAATCAACGATTACCTCTCGTGTGCAATGCTCATCTAAAACTAAGCATTTGCCACCATTGGAGCCAAAGAATCCCCAACCAAAAAGAGGCACAATTAAAATAATCAACATTGGCTCTGATTGACTTAGATGATGGTGTTTTACATGTCAATGTTTCGATTACACCCAAATGCTATTGATGTTTAGTAATTGCATGGGAAATCTACTTTTGATCAAAATCTATTTTCCAAAGTTGCTTTTTGAAAGGTTGCTAAATGAAATGATCTCCTTTTTTATTGAATATTTGCAAAAAATATATATACATTGAATTTACAATTTATATTCTTTTTACTTTAGAGATAAAACAATGAGTATGTCTTTAAAAATTAATAACTTGCATCTATGAATGAACTTTCTTTTTCCAAATTTGATAATTGTTTGTAAGAAACTATCTAGTTTAGATATGATGATGTGAGTTATGCTTATTTTTTAAATGCTTATTCTCTTCTACATTGTCATTAATAGCAAGCAAGCAACTTCTATCAAAAGGAGACAATGATGATGTTGATTCATACAGTGGTCTCAATGAAGTTAACAAAAATCAACCCTCACATCATAATTTTCCATCCATTGCCAAAGCTATTATTCCCTCAAAAGAGAACTTTGTAGGGAGGGGGGAACTCATTATGTCTCTCTCTAGCCCCTTTTAGATTTGTTTTCAAGGGAAAATTGCTTTGCAAGTATGGAACATATAAGATTGCGAACCCAAAGTATCCAACATTCTTGAAAGGGGATTTTAAAGACAAGTTTTGTGCACATACAATTACATTGCTCATACCTTCCACTTACACTCATCAATTTGTATATTTCTTGCAGATTGGAGAGTTTTATAGAGTGGAAGGGGCAACAGTTGTGGCTAAAGGAGGATCAACTGAAGGTGGTACCTCCAAATTCTCCTTACTTGTGGATGCTACCACTTGTATCATTAGAGGGGAACCTTTTGAAGGCAATCTTTGTTTGTTCCCTGATCACTTCCTTTCCACATTTGTTCCTTGGGCTACTGAGATGATCAACTTTAGCAAACTAGAAGTCTCTCATGTTATGGGAACAATTGCAATTGTTATTATCAAAAGTTACAAGCGATGACGGCATGGCAGATCAAATCATAGTGGCAGATGGTCCAAGAGATGAAGATAGAGCTGCAGTAAGTTAATTGTATCTTTAATTGGTGCTTCTATTTTTTTTTCACTTCAAAAGTTATCTTAATTGGTTCTTTTCTTGTGCATGTTGTAGCTCTCTTTTGTGAAGGAAAGGAAAAGCACACTCACTCAGTTTGTGCAATAATTCAATGATGGTGTGGTTATGTATGTGTTGAAGAACATCTCCTTCCTTAAGGCAAAGGGAACTATTTGTGTCTTTGATTTCACCATCTTGGCAGATGTGCTTGATGGTTCTATCAAAGATGACCTCAAACAAGCATTTGTGTCCCAAGTAGCAAGGCTTCGTTACGGCACACAAGTGACTCTTTGCAATCCTATCCTTTTCATCAACGCCCAAACCCAAACTAACCTTCTTGAAATCGTAGGTATTTGGGATTCTTCACTTCACCAACATCAACACAGACTTGCTCGAGTATGTTTGTGAGTCATGTGGAGGAGGCCGAGTTAGTCAAGATCCTCTTCAACCTTATTGTTGCACTTGCAAGGGCCCATAAGCTATTGCACAAGCTCCTTGCTTGACAGGAGACATTGTGTGTCGAGGTGGCAAGCAAGTTCCAGTTCACATTTGCGGTCCATATGTTGACATTGTGCTCTCATTGGGCTATCCATTTGTAGAGCCATATGATCAAGATCTAATGATGGCATGAGGAAAGCTAAGCAGTTTAAGGCCTAGTGGAAGTTTCACAGTAGACAGTTCTGGATTTGTCATTGCATTTGAGACAAATGCTTGATGTAATTATTTGATTTACGCCATATTCCAAAAATGATCTACTCTTCAAATTGCATTGTATAAATGACATCCAATGTCCATTTGTTTTAAGCAACATCATTGTTACTTAAGGTGAACTTAGATATAGCAATGGATCTCCAACATTTGCTTGAATCAAAATTTTTGGCTAACAATGTAGGCTTCCTCGTAAGCAACCCATCCAACACAAATGCTCTAATTTGTGTATTGGATTTCTACCCTAGCCTAACATATCATCAATTATTATCAAACGATATTTGAGAAAATTAGCTCTAGCATTGAGACAACTAGTGCAACATGGCATATGCTAGCAGGAATTCCTAGAGGTGCAACATTGACAATAGAAATGTTGATAATGTGCTCAAGTATTCTTCAACATCTCGTGCAATAGTGGTAAACATCCTCCAATGTATCCATGAGGTTTTGGGAGCAACATTCACTTTGATTTTCTTTGATGAAATTAAACTTTCAAAGAAAGTAACTATAGGAAAATGCAAACGTATTGAATCAAAGGCCTTACTATTAGATGAATCAAAATCACCATGCACAATAACTCCATTGATTCACTTGGAAGGGAAAAGAAACTACAACATATGGAATGAAGAAGACATCGACTTGCAAGAACTACTTTATGAAAACCCAACATTGTGTGCAAAAGACATTGCAAGTGTATTTCATGACAATAGAATGCAAAGGACTTACACTATTCAAGCGATTGTAAACAAAATTTACAAGATTAAAAAAGTTGTACTTGCTCAAAACCATGATATGGATAATTTAAGGTTCAAAGAACAAACTATGGATAATCAAAAACTTACTTCACAACACAAAAGGAAAAGAAAACAAATCTCACTCATACAAAAATATAATAAAAGAATCGAAGATACTCCAAGCTTCCCATGCATTTGTTGTGGAACAGTGACATTCCGTGCAAAGATGTGCAAACTAAAAGAAAGAACGAGTGTCTTACTCCAAGGGAATGGAATAAATATCGCACTCTCTAATTCATTAGATAATTTCTTATGTTCTCCATGCAATTTCACTTCCTGCGAGATTTCAAAAAAGAAATCCCAATTGCAATAAAGAAGTGAAATTTCAAAAAAGTGAAATAATTTGATTTAATAACTACAGCGAGACCAACGATCCTGAGGGATACTATCGAGAGCTTTGTACTTTGTTGCTTCCTTACCATCAATTTGAACCATCACTTCAAAATGAAAATGATACTTGGCATGACAAATACAATGAAAAAAAAGTATTATTAACCAAAACAAGGAAAAGTTTGACAAAGTCATTCCTAAAATTTCATCAAACTCATCAACACTTAATAGCACTTCAACAATTTCTACCAAACGAAGCCAATAACGAACTACATAATAACTACGACATTGCAATGGACATGAATACATTTTAAAATTCAAGAGAAGAACATAATACATGCTTGCTAACTTGCAAGCTACTTTCTAACAAAAAACACTACAACACCATAAGAGAACTTAACCAACAACAGTGTATTCTTTTGGAATTCCATTTGCTCAAATTTGAAAGTTGACTTATGAAGGCCAATTTGGATTGCACAGGAGTGTTGTGAATGTGTTTGTAGATGTAGATAGAGCTCAACGAGTAACTACCAAGGTTTGTGGATGAAAACGACACCATTGCTATTGCAATCAAATGCAAGCTTTCATACAAGCATAGTTACATGAGTGGAATCATTCATCCTACATTTACAATGCTTGCATTAAAAGAATTGTTAGAAACTCCATTGTAACAAGTGAAAGATGCTCTTTTGGACACAAATATTGAAAAACTACTCCAATCAAACATAGGATATCAAGATTTCACACACCTTCGAACTTCAATCGACTACAAATATCAGCTCAAGAAAAACCTTTTCACTATGTTGAGACAATTAAGGCCCCCAACATTCTTCATTACACTATCATCAGTAGAAAAGCTATGGGAACCACTACTAAAGTGTCTTAAAAATTAAACCCAAATGTTTCAATGGGTGAAACTACAAATCCTAACATTGAGGTGAGAAACCTTATTCGTTCAAATCCAATTACTATAGCACAATATTATGTGCACTGCTTCCAAGCTCTTAAATAATTAACAATTCTTGGGAAAGTGAAACATTTCTTCTTTGTGACAGAGTTCCAAAATAGAGGCAGCCAACATGACCATGGACTACTATGGATTAATGAAGCACCTACTTTTGGAATATAAACAAATAATGAGATAGAAGCTTTTGTGGACAAATACATTTGTACTAACATATCTGCCTTTCCTTTGATCGAAAGACAAATCCAAACACATAAACATCGCAAAACTTGCTACAAACAAAATAAGAAATGTAGATTTGGATTTCCATGGCTCGCAAATAGTCAAGTTCTATTGCCACTACAACTTGAATCAATTGATACAACCTTAAAGAAAAACCTAAAGGACATTCAGTCGAAGCTCATGGAAGACACAACACTTTCAATGGACTATGGTTCATTTTTGTCAACTCTTTCTTTGTCTCAAGAACAATACATTCTATTGCTTCGAGCATCTATTTCACAACCAACTTTATTCCTAAGAAGAGAACCCAAAGACATTTACACAAATAACTTCAATTCAACTTTGTCGAAGCTATGGGGTGCAAATACATACGTTCAATTCATATTAAATCCACATGGAGTAGGAGCATATTGCACATCTTATATAAAAAAGATAGACAAGGAGACCACAGAGGCAGTAAAGGCAGCTATGTCACAAAGCATGCCAACAAATGCACTACCAAACGAATGCATTCGACATGTTGGAAACACTATATTGAATACCCAACACATTAGCTACCAGCAAGCACTATATTTACCCTTGTCATTACCACTATCAACATCTTCAAGACAATTTCAATACACCCTCCAAAGAAACGTACATTGCTATTGACAGAGAGAAATGCTCCAAAACATGGACCCAAATAGCACAAACATTTACTTTGATGACATTGTAATGAAATATTTGAAGCGCCTCCTAAACCTTCAAGGCATTTGCTTGGCAAGTTTTGCAAGTGAGTATACAATATACTATCGAGAGCTTTGTACTTTGTTGCTTCCTTACCATCAATTTGAACCATCACTTTAAAATGAAAATGATACTTGGCATGACAAATACAACGAAAAAAAAGTATTATTAACCAAAACAAGGAAAAGTTCGACAAACTCATTCCTAAAATTTCATCACACTCATCAACACTTAATAGCACTTCAACAATTTCTACCAAACGAAGCCAATAATAAACTACATAATTACTACGACATTGCAATGGACATGAATACATTTTAAAATTCAAGAGAAGAACATAATACATGCTTGCTAACTTGCAAGCTACTTTCTAACAAAAAACACTACAACACCATAAGAGAACTTAATCAACAACAGCATATTCTTTTAGAGAACATAATGTTGAAAAATTTTATTTTTGCTGACAAAAAAATCCATCTCTTCTTAACTGGAAATGCTGGAATAGGTAAAACTCATGTCTTGATGGCAATTGTTCAAGACCTTCTAAGATATTACTCTCACAAAGAGACTCACAATGTTGAATTGCCAAAAGTTCTACTACTAGCTTATACAAGAAAAGCCGCCTTTAATATTGTAGTGTTCTCCCTTGTGTTTGAGCTTTTTGCATGTAGACCTAGGAAGATGAGAGAATTTGTTTCACTAGGATCTTCATTGTCTTGAAGAAAAGGTTGTCAATGGATTTTGCAAATCGTCTATCTATGTTTGTGAGCTCCCAACGTGCTATTGTTTGGTAGGATGTTTGCTCTAGAATGTTAACGTTTCTAGGGTTTTCGAAGAAAAGCTTTGGGAAAGCTAGTTCCTCATAGAATTTGTCTTTGAAAATGCTTAGTGGGGAGAATCCCTCTGAGGGAACGATTGCAATTGTTTGATTTTCAAAATCAACAAGTTATTGACTTGTGTATATTCCATGGACTAAAGTATCTGTTTGAATGACTTCTCCAAGAATGTTGTTCTCCTCAAAGTCATTATTGTCTTCTGATGTGTCTTTCGATTGAATGTTTCTTACATGTTCTTCCCAAAGAGTATTTATGCAAACATATTGTCATGGCATGGTAGGCGACTAATCTTGTCTCTATATGCTTCTCCAATTGATAGAGTCTTTCTGTCAAGGATGCATGATCTCCCATGCATTTCTGTACTACTATGCGTAGGCTTGGTATTACAAATTCTAGTGGGACCATAGCTTCGAGGCCATACACCAAGTGCTTCTCAAGCAAGCATACAACTTCAATGGAGTCCACCCTAGCCTTCTCGATGCTCAATATGGAGACCACCTACAACCATTTGGAGGAGTTGATGTAACCTTATGTGGAGAACTATGCCAAGCAAGTCCTACAAAAAGACTCCTTCAAAATAACTCAAACAAACAAATAATGGCATCTTATTGGGAAGAAAACGTCTTCATGTATGAACTAACCACACCCATGAGATAAAATAATCCTAAATGCATTCAAATACTCAACAAAATGAGAATAGGTGCACATACCTAAGATGACTTATCATACATAAATGACACACATTATCATGGCCCCATACAAAAACAAATTATTCCTCATTTGTTTTACACCAATCCTGCAAAGGACATCCACAACAAAGAAGTATTCGAACTACTTGTAGGGGAACCTCATATTCTTCTAGCAAATGACAAAAAACATAAAACATGTAAAAGAAAGTTGTTTCACCACAAGACCCAAAGAACACAATAGGGTTGCACAAAATACTACATTTGAAGAAAGACATGATAGTAGAAATTTGTTCAGGCAACTTAGATATTCTAGATGGTTTAGTGAATGGAGCAGACGGCATATTTAAGGACTCTAGCATACACACAATTCCACAAGTTGTTTGGATTTCTTTCAATAATGACAATATAGGAAAGCAAATAGGACTCAAACATAAGCATCTTTATCATAACAATATTCCATTCAATTGAACACCAATTTTTCCAATAACAAGAGAATTCCAAGTTGGGAAAAACTACCTGAACACAGTTTCTTAAACACAATTTCCAATACAACCGGCAACAGCTAGAACTATCCATCGCTCATAAGGATTATCCATGGATTCTCTAGCATTTGACCCATCATTTATCAAGTCCCATGGCCTAGCACACACAGTGCTTTCACGGATATGAGATCCAAAAAATCTTTTCATAGTTAAACCACTCGAACAAAAACATATCAAGGTGGACACCAATGTCCTCAAAGAATGCAATGACTGCAAACGGAAAGGCAATGGCAAATCAAATAAATAAACTTCTTAACACAACAAATTCAACACAACACAATTCAATCACTCAACATAGGATCTCTTACTTCACACATTGATGACATACTTTCAAACGAAAGCTTGTTAATCTCAACCATACTTTGTCTTCAAGAATTGCATGTGAAGACATCAAACACACTTCACTTGCCAGGGTTCATATGTTTGCAAAATACAATTGGTGTAGGTATTGTGACATGCGATCTCGCAAAGACCTTCACTTGCTAGAACAAAATCATATGAGTAAAGATGGTTGTGAATGCATGCTATCAACATTCGAGAACAAATGCATGGAAACAATAGCAATAATCAATGTGTACAATTCACCATCAGCAACATACTTAACACTTACTTATTGTCTAGAAACTCTTCTACAAACATAAAAACAATAATCATCAGAGACTTCAACATCAACTATACGAACTCCAACAACAAAGCAAAAAAATAACATGCAACAATTAATCCAAGAACCAACATTTATACACAGCTCAACAATAGACCACATTTGGACTAATGTTCTAGGAGAACATAGTATATTTGGGTCTAACTTCATTTATTGGTTTGATCATTCTCTAATTTATACTAACATTCAACTACCTTAAAGGCAGGCCACTTGAATGTAATTCATCTTGTATTCATTACCCATCTTGGGAATTTGAGAAAGTGGTCACTCGGTTCTGTATTTGTAACATTGTTGTAGCCATCTCCTTGCTCTTGTTGGGTACAAGAGATGTTTGGCTTCGGTAATACAGAGTGGCAGGAAACCCCCTCGTTCGAGTTACATAGGTTTTTGTATCAGCAATGCGCAAACTAAGCATTGCAGGACCTCCAAGTGCCAATTTGCTATATGAACTACGTGGGAACATGAGAAGTGGTCAAAAAAGTGCCCAAGAAAATACCTAATTGCAATTAAACTAGTAGCAAAGTCAGCAATATCACAAAATTCTTCTATTCTTAAAGAAAAATCACAGGGGTTTCAAAGTGCAAGACTTGATTGTTATGAAGTTCATCTGCTACTAGTTGCTCGCCTTACAGCTTTCTAGAATCTTTAAAACTAGTATACACAACTGAGACAACCTCACTAAGTAGCATTGACGCTCATTTGCTACTTCTGTTGGGATACTCATGTGGTTGGACAAAGCTCCAATGATCAATAGCTCTAACTCAATGTCAAAGAGAGAAAGCCAGTGGAAATATGCACGACGATGTAGGTGGAGGAAGTGAAGTGCATAGCAAGAATAGCCCCATTATGGCTAATAGGACTCCAAAAGGGCCTATTGCATAAGGGTCTTAAAAAAGGTGACTAAGCTCGAGCATAATAAGGAGGCTCAAGCATTAAAAGAAGAGGTTTCCTTCCTCCTTGTTGGTGGGAAAAAATGGTCCCCACTCCGAGTTATCCAAGTAAAGATGTTTTTCTATCCTTGGAACATCTCGTGGAGTTGTGTATATCTTGGATCAAATTCAATCCAATGCTAGGATATTGAAGGTGCTTTGAAAGAGATTTGAAGGCCCACAATGGTAGATAACTTGGTAGCGGATCATGGAGGGCCATTAGATCTCAAATGCAATGTATAAGAATGGTGGCTGGCCATTAGATCTACCTTAGATCTAATGGCTACAAATTCTCCCATAAAGAAGTGTGGCTAGCCATTAAATCTAAAGTAGATCTAATGGAATGAGAAAAGGTGCATGCGATGGAGCAGATGTTGACCCTGGGATGGTATTCTAAGTGCCCTATGAATTGTAGGATTGAAAATTTGAAAGCCTACTTGCATGCCCATTTAATTCTTCTCTCCCTTGGGCCGCCCTTTTCTTTGGGCCATTACACATAGCTTACAACTAACGGCTGCCCCATTGACTGTAGGCGGATAGACCCTACAACCCCACCACATGGTGCACTATCTACTCCTTGCATGCATGATCTCTTACACCATCCAATGAGTCATGACCTTTTCACTTGGTGACCACCACATTTTAACATGTAATCAAGAGCTTAATCTTCCCTTATGAGGACTTTCTTGAGCCCAAAATTCTCCTAATGCCTTCTCCTTCTTGGAGACACAATCGTAACAACTCAAGAGCCACATGATCAATACTTGTGGACAGCTCTTGCTTGCATTGCTCTCAATGAGGGTAGCTTGGAAGTGAACTCTCCAATGGCATTCCAATAAGATCCCCATGACATGTTAGTCACTGCTGGGGAATACACACTACAAGAGGCCTCAGAGACAAGGGAAATACTTCAACTACTCCCTTGGCTGGTTGACACAGATGACATGGGAGAGGTAATGAAGAAGGTGGGTGATGCATCAGACATGAGAATGTGGCCTCAACTTGGGAGACAATTGTCTCTAATACTCAACTCTCTGCCTTATATGGTCTATCCCTTGGTAGTGTTGCGTACCTTCACCAACTAAAGACCCAACAAGGGCATGCTCTTGATTCATGATAGTAGAATCCACCCAAAAAGAAGATGGCCTACAATCATAGCCTATCTTTGTTTGTGGACATCCTATTTATCCTGTCAACAAAACCACCTCAACAATGAAAACCCACTATAAGAGTCTCTTCTCATCCCATGTAAGCCTACAAGAGAAGCCCATAGTGGAGTATTTGGAAACCCCTTATCAAGAGTGCCCTAGACAAAACAAGGGATGAGACCGCATGCCATTTCCTTGTCAAAACCACTAGTGACTCAAGTGGAAGGGGCTTTTTAATGCATTCGGGTAGGATGGACAATTGAATTCATTCTGAAGTGCTATACCAAGTAGATACAAACAATTAGAGCATATCGCCATGGTTGTGGGGTTGGAGTTTGGTCCCTCCCTCTTAACAAGCTTAGTTTGGTCTAGGCTACAAGGATGGGATGGTGTTTTTTAAAGGAAATGTCTATGCATGCACACCTCCACCTTGGGCTAAAGTGCATTTATCTTAGGGGAGACTGATTCTTTGCACTAGACTCTTGAAAACATTCAATTGTTGTGGATGGATTATCATGTAATTTAATCATGGAGTCTCATTGCAATTGGTGGATAATGGTAGCTCTAGTTTGTTTTGATATGTCTTTGTGTAGAGCGTTTTGGCTTACTTCTAGATGCATGTTCATCATTGATTATATGTGGTATTATTTTACATTTGTTTTGGTGGTTGTATGTTGTTTTAGAATTCAGCTTGTTGAACTTCACTACAACATCATTTTCCTACATTTCATGCTTGTAATGTCATAATTTTTTCTATTTAGCTACTAGGCATAAAGTTCAAGGTTTCCTTCATGCATGATGGGTATTTTTCAAATCTCAATACTAGAGCATGGATGTGGTGAGACTATAGTCACACATGAGTTGTTGAGGGATTGCCATATGTTGGAACTTCTAGGGGAGTGGGGGGCCTTCAAAGAGAGGGAGGATGCACTCTTTAGGGCTACGAGGCCCCTCCTAGTTGGAGGAGTTGCACTTTTTAGGGTATAGTGGGGAGCCTGGGGAGGGTGTGGTTTTTAAATCCCATGATTTTGAATTTCCTTTGCTAATAAATTCTTTGACTTTAAAGAATTATTGTAAGAATATTGACCATTTTGGTGAAGATTGTAACAAATTCTCATATGATGTAGTCAACTTTTATTACATGCATATGTGTTCCAAGATAAATCACCATGGAACATTCCAATAACAAGGCAATAATTTTAAGAAGATGTAGGACATTAGGCCACTCTAGTTCTCTTCATTCCTACTAGGGATGGAGTTATAACTTTAAAAGATCTAGGACCTAAGTCCACTTTTGCTACTTGGACATGAAGGAGCCTTACATCTACACATCTAGAGCATAAAAGCTCACTTTCTATACTTACAGCTTGTAGGGCAAAAGTAAGATTGTAACACAAATGATGTAATGAAAGCAAGATTGTGATATTCACGATGAATATCGTACCCAAATGGTCCAACATTCACATACTCAGTTCCTACTTGCATGGGCAGATGACCCAATTGCAACTTGATGGATCTTAGTGGGACCATACAAATTGATGGTTTAGTAGGTTGGATGGACACTTGAGCATATGGTTAAACGTATTTGGTTGGTAAGACGAGGGCATTGTGAGATGCATGTGAAAGTATTTTGCTGGAAATTGAAAGGAAAGAAAGTATATTTGATTGAAAAACTATTGCAAGCATGAGTCTGAATCAAGTATTTATCTAGTGTGGCTATTGCACACTCTTATGCATTGAGGGGCGGCTCATTGGCCATCCTATTTCATCACATGGATCATGATATCCAAACTTTTCCTTCCCATGACCATGTTGATGGAGCAAATAAGTGTAGGATCAAGAGCGGGTCCCAAATTGCTTAGCTATCTATTGTAAATTTCACATGTGTGCCTTAATGGATAAACACACACAAATGCAAGGTTTCATGGACATACATCCATTGCATGGCTTCAAAAGTGCTATTTTCTGTCCAATATCTACATCCTTGGGATGCCCAGCCATGAAATTGATGCCCCCATGGCCTTTTTGCATACATGTTGATTTAGATGACCTAGGAAATATAGATTGTGGCTGGTGATAGACCAATCGATGCCGCGGAAGATAGCAACTGGAGATAATGTTGTTTGGACTTATTTCCTAACATCAAAAAATCAATTTGGGTGCTACTATCGAAACCTAGAAGTGAACCGATTGGTGTCAAAACTATCTTCAAAGAGATCCAAAGAATGAGCAACAAATGCAATATATTGATTTATCTTCTCTTTTTTGTTCCTTGGTGGGAAAAAGAAACTTGCAAATGTTGCAACCAGTAGCATGCAAAATGAGGAGCCTCTGGAGGCAAGCCCGGTGAGTGCTCAAAGTGAGTGCTTGTTTGGATGATATTCCTTTCTTGTTGTTATTAGAAGAAGATGTTGGGTTTCAACTGTGGGGGTTGTGCCCACTTGAGTCTGGTGCCATCCCTCAGCCCTCATTGGGTAACACCTTGAGTCAATTGAACTATATAAAGGATAATCTGCTCCCACTTACTTTGCATATGGGACGAATTCCCCAAGTACACGCTTTCTCTTTTGGGCGAATTCCCCACAACAACTCCAAGTATAGGCTTCTTCTTTTGAAATGTACCTATATCCTTTATGTTTCGTGGCCAATTCATTAATCTCCAACAACTTCAAGTACATGCTTCTTCTTCTGAAATGTACCTATATCCTTTACGTTTGGTGGCCACTTCAATAATCTCCAACTAGTATAACACACAAACATTTCTACTTTGCTCTCTACAAGAAATATATAATAAAGGTCTCGTTTGGTTATGCTTCTCATATTCATTATAGTGGCATTAACATAAGACTTGCCATTCTTTTTAGGCACAACCAAACCCAACTTGTGTGTTTAATTTCATACAAGTTTAGAAATCCTTTCTAGTTTGCAAATGTTGAATTTGTGTACAAAGCTTCACAAGGCTTTTAGATTCGTTTTTCACCATTTTATTATGGTATCTTGAACTTCAATGATTTCCATTGGCTTTGTATGGAAGGAGGAGGAGCTCAGTACTCAATCCTCCTAGGAAGGCAGTGGACTATCCAAGCAAATCATCAAGTGAGCATCCCCACCGGAAACTTCATCTTAGGACGAGGACAAGAGTTGAGTTCTCCTCCACTAGGTCTAGGCTGATCATGCCTAGCAGATTTTTCATGACAAAATGGATGATATGAACTTTAATATGCCAGAAGACAAAGAACCAAAGGTCCCAAATTCCTCTTTCTTTTTGTAGAGATATTAAACTCATGATTTTTCTTAAGTAAACAATTGTGTAAGCTAGTAAGCCTTCTACCTCATAGTGGGACGAGAGGAATTATAGCCATTAGTATCTTGGGTGCCATGTGTCAAAATGAGGCTTTCACCTTAGATAGCGACACATCATACAACCTTTTCAGCTCTTTGTTAATGACCTGTCGTCGTGCATCAAGCATGTCAATTAGCTTTGTGGGCTGATCTTCAAGCTATGTCACCAAGGCCCAAATAGGTCAGAGCCCTTTGTAGCTTGTTGCAACCTCTATTGGTTTCTTTTTCTCTTCATGAGATGTTCTTGTGGGCTACGGATCTACATGTTACCAAAGAATGTGGCCAACCATTTGTTGGCTGTTAAAACATCTCCTTAGCCTCTCATGTGCAAACTTCACCATGACCTCTATCATACTCTACCTAGAAAGCTTTGGAGTGTTGGATGTTTACAATGGACAAGTTTTTCGATTTGCTAGACTTTATCCGACTCCATAACGTTCCCCTTTTAGCTTATAACACATCTGAATAATACCCATTAAGGCACTCCAAACATGTACTCTTTTGGATTTAGGGCAATGGAGTGCATTTGAAAATTAATAAAGAACTCCTCAACATCCCTACATGAGTGGATATGGAATCCATTCCTAAGGTCGGGTCATCCTTGAAGACCTTAAGCTCCTTTGAAGATTAATACAAATTGTTGATATATGTTATAGAAGTGTAATCTAGTCTGAACAGCATGATATGACTCCCAAAACCTTCAAACATTAACATGGAGTTGTCTTAAGTTTGTCCTGGAATGCCACCTAAATTTGGTTTTATAAGAGCAAAACAATCCTAAAGCTATACAATTCCTTCTCGAATATTTGGTCGCAGATTTGGTCTATGAAAGGTAGTGGATATGAATTTGGGATGGCCACCTTATTTAGATTTGCAAGTTCATACTACTAGAAATCTTTTCTTGTGCACGATGACCACCAAAGAGCACCACTGAAATACAATTGTAGGGAAGATCGGGCTCACTTCAAGAAGTTTTTTTATTTTTGCATAACACCTTGCACTTTGTTTACTACGTGATTACTAGGATGGTTTGGCATTTGGCCTCAGAGGAATTTGATGCTCCATCTTCAATGGGTGGACCCCCTCAGTGAGGTCTTGATATGATCGGTGCATAGGTATATCATTTGATCGTGCACATTAGTGTCCAACTTGACGTGAATGTTTTGAGATCCTTGTCCATTTAAAGATTTATCTTTCATGTTGAAATACATGGCCTTTTGTGGACCTAACACCCGCCATGGTACATTGGGACTATGTGACTAATGGAGAAATTGGAGACTAAGGGCCTCAAGCCCTTGCACATTGATACGTGGCAATATGGCTTGGGAGTAATTCCATAAGAAACGTGTACCCTGATTGACATTGAATATAAATTCTTGGTAAGAGCCCTCCTCAAATCCCTCCCAAAATCTTTTGGAAATGAGGAGACCCCGCATGGTTATTGGACAAGTTGTGGGACCCCCCCACAATGCATCCCTTAGTGACACTTGGTGTGTTTTGCCATGACATCCAACATGGTATGTGAGCTAGTTCATCAACATGGCAATGACGGGCACCTAAATGATCTCTAGTTTGTGGCAGTTGGTGATGATGGTATGCTACTATAGGCTATGTGCAGCATGCATTGATTGCATGCGTGTGCCACGAAAATGTGGCAACCCACGCATGTATTGACTCCTATCTAGGCGGCGGTAGCATTGTGATAAGTGGCGTTCCCTTGGAGACATACAAAGGTTTGGTGAATGCATTGTTAAATTTGGTACACACTCTTAAATATCAACAAGTTGGTTGACAAAGGGGCTGCTTTATGTGGTGAGTGCCAATTGCACATTTGTAGATATCACTCTCCTAAATAACTTAGCTTGCATTATGCAATGGCTGGTTTGGATTAATAGTGTAATAGTATATGGTACTTTGAATACTAATATTTTGGTTGCATGCAATGCTTAGAATGTAATACATGAAATTGATATGTAACAAACATTGTGAAATAGAAATTATTGTGACAATGTCAACTATTTGATTCAAGGAAAATTAAAGAGGGAGATATGTTATATCAGATGTGTGCTCTTATAGAAATTCGTCTCCCTTTTGTTGTTTTGTATGAAAAATCAAAACATTAGACAGGATAGTTGTCATATCTTGTAGATAGTAGTAACCCGTATCGAAAGGACAAACTTCACAAAGTACGAGAGCATAATAGCATCCATATCTATTTGGACCAGTAAACATAACATGCAAATTCAAATGATGTAGATGCTTATTAAATTTTGTTGTTATGTCAAATCTTGTGGGAAACAAGTGGTGGCTAAAATAGATGTCAACATCTAGGCTTCTTTCCCTTTTTTTCTCCAGAGATCAATCTGTGGTGTTATTCCCTTTCTCGACTGTTTGCAATAGCTGTATATACCTTAGGGTCGCTTATTCGAGATAAAGTAGCTGATAATCTGATCAAAGGCGAATACCAAGAGGATAGGAGGGCAATTGTGAGGCAACCACTCAAAATGATCCACTTCTAGTGCAAAATACAACGCAATCCCTTGATGCTTTTTGTTCAACATCTGGGTCAAGAATAAATAACAATAAAAGTGGGATTAATGGGATATATGGATCCACTTGATCTTTTGTAAACAAGTGATGCAAGTTAATTTAACAAGGGAGATTACTTGGTGTGGCCATGGGTTTTCATTGCGGCATGAAGGCTTTCCAAAGAATTAAAGATAAGATGTCCAAGAGGCAAAAGTTGCAACCCTCATTGACAATAAGAAAATTGTTGCTTAAGCAATTTAAGTATTCTCTGGATCAATCATTGTATATCTTGTTAGTATCCAACTAAAAAAGAGGTGGTGCAGATTAATGCACTTTCCCGAACTTTGTTTTGGGAAAGACAAAAAGATGTCAAAGGTCAAAGGGGATTTTTGCACATTGCCAAAGAAATAGGGTGAGTTAGGTATCGTTAATGTGGGCAAACCTTCAATCGATTCAAAGGGAAACGATTGAAGCATTGCAAGAAAAAGACATTGTATGGGTCGCTTTGATCAAGAAAAACTTAGCAAAGGTAAACCTTTGAGATGCAAACAATAAAAAATCCTACATAGAGCTGTCTTTCCTTTTTGGGGAGGAACTTAAGGGGGAAATAGTGTGGTACTAGGAGATTTTATTATGGTAGAGAACCTTTCACATCATATTGACCATAAAGTAAGTTCTTTTATTTGTGTGAAAGCTATTCTTAGGAAACCAAACATTCCTCTATTCCATTCAAGGTGGGTGTACCTTAGATTGTGTGGTTAGCTTATCCCTTACAACTAGCCTAACCAACTATGATTCAAAATAGACCAATCGATTTCTCTATGGTCAATAATTCAACCTTTGTCCCACTTCCTATCCAATAGCCATGCAAGGCCTCCTCATTTCCTAAAAGAGCCCGGGAGGGATATGAGGGGGGATCTTCATGACCAATACTTTATATTCAAGGTCACTTAGGGTAATATGTGCTTATGGGGTTATTCACAAGCCATATTTACCACGTGTCAATGTGCAAAGCCATGAGTCCCTTAGTCTCTAATTTCTCCATTCATCACGTAGTCCCAAGGTACCATGGGGTTGTGTTAGGACCACACAAGGCCCTATATTTCATTACCCCTCCTTGGTCCTAACACCAAGACTTGATCAAACCGAGCACCAACCACCTTATAGAGTGCAGGTTCAGTGAACAGCACGAGCAATCACGAAGAGCTGCCACCTAGGTGCCAGGAATAGATGAGGTGTCGAAGAGTATCAACCTCCATTTTAATACGTTTAATAGCCTCTTTCTCTCTTTCGTGGACATATGTGTCAATTTTGATTGCTCAAAGTCGATGAGTAGACAATGTCTTACTCATATTTACCAACTTGCATTTGCGTAGCCTCTTTGACGTTCAACATTGTTAAATACCTCCAACTAGTACACCCCATTTCTTATGAATTACGCCCAAAATATGCTCAAATAGGATCTTTTATTTATATTTGCTTCTTATGTGCTTTAGTACAAAGTATGTGTCAACTTCATCATAAAACAACCACCATGGCAAAGCAATTGTCAAGTCATTCAAAGTGTTCATCATATGGTTCCCTAGTTATCTCTATAACAAATCTTCCATTAACAATCAAAAGATGATACAATTTAAATGCTTTTCCAACCATTGTAGCAAATCACCTACTTTCCATAATCTTCTCAATGCACTTGCTGGATGGAAGCATTAATATGGACACAACAGATAAAATTGAGAGGTTGTGGAACTAGCACCTATACATTGTGATTAAAAAGTGAATAGAAAACCCAATCTTATGTTTATGGATGGGTTATTTCAAAAGTAGTTGGGTGAAAAGAGTGACTTCCTTAAAAATATATCTTTATGATTCACATTCGTTGATGACATACTTAAGAATGAATAGAATAATAGAATGATAATACTCTCCCATATTATGCAACATTCCAATTCCACAAAATGAATTTTTTATTTATTCAAACGGTGTCTTTCATTAGAATGGAGTGTCATCATTTTGCCTCATGTCCTTATGCTTTTGCCATCTTGTGGTTTTTTAAACACATAAATGGGCACTATTAATTATTGAAAGGAAAGACATTTCACAAGCAAGACCCAAAACCAAAACTTGTTACAAAAGGAATTTAAAAACCTTATTGGACACTTGTGAAAATCCAAGGATTTAAAGAATGTAAAGATAAAAATCTCTAGTGAGAATGTGTAAAGGAATTCAAGAACTTCTAACCTTTTGTTTGGAGGTTTTTGGACTAGACTTTCGAGCTTGCCATGGAAAAGAGGGTTAAAAGTGTGGGAAGCTTTGTTATATGGCATCCAACGCTTTATGGTGTGCTGACAAACTTAGAAATTATTAGGATGCGCTACTTTAACCCAAAATTTACTGCCTCTTTAGTCCGTTGTGTTGGTGAACTTTGGGTGTTAAGATACGGCATTAAAACAATAGCAGAATCAACCAACCTGCACTGTTCTGATCAAGGCTTGACTTACACATCTAACTTCAGAGGGCATTCCATTTTTGGAACCAAATTCAACATTTGCTTGGATAATTTCCCAACCAGGTGCACACAAAAGAGCAAAGACACATCACACATTGCTGTTTGTACTAAAAAAAGAGTTATTAATAAAAGTGTTCTGGTGTGCTTGAATAATACAGGATCTTCAAAAACTATTGACAAATTGTTTCCTCTTTTACAATAAATCCTTTCTACAAGAGAGGCAATCAAGCCGTAAAATGACAGTTCATCAGGATTTTATATTTGTGATCCCAAAAAGACAATGTGTTTGGTAGAGCCTTAATTGGACACAGAAGTGGTGGATGTGAACATTGTGGAATAAGACATTTGGTTTCTACGTTCCTTTACATCAAGGAAAGGTTGTTTAAGGGCATCAGTGCAGGAGTACACAAAGTTTCAATAGTTTTATATTGAAACATACCTCATATCACCAAATGTTGTGTGTGTGGTAATGTGTGTTGGGGTGGGGTGCAGAAGAAGAAGAAGAAGAAGAATATATTATCGTCCTCTGAAGACCACTAGGTAGACTCAGGTTTGAACATACAATGCTGAGGTTGATAAGGGCATGCCTGTGACAGAGTTCACAGTCCCTCGATGGACAAAAAATAATTGTCTGGTTGCAAAGAGCCTATGAACTTCTTGAGGAATGAGCAACTCATCGAAATCACCTACAACTACCTGTATCGATGAAAATTCCGGTTACTTCTTTCATTGCATAAGAAAACCCCATGGCTCATATCACCAAGGGTAGACTCAGGTTTGAACATGCAATGCTGAGGTTGATAAGGACATGCCCGTGGCAGAGTTCAGTCACTCGACGGACAAAAAATAATTACCTGGTTGCAAAGAGGCTATGAGCTTCTTGAGGAATGAGCAACTCATCAAAATCACCTACAACTAACTGTATCAATGAAAATTCCTGTTACTTCTTTTGCTGCATAAGAAAATGCCATGGCTCATATCACCAAGGGTTGTGTGTGTGGTAATGTGTGTGTGTTGGGGTGCACAGAGAGAGAGAGAGAGAGAGAGAGAGACTCAGGTTTGAACATGCAATGCTGAGGTTGATAAGGGCGCCCATGACAGAGTTTACAGTCACTCGATGGACAAAAAATAATTACCTGGTTGCAAAGAGCCTATGAGCTTCTTGAGGAATGAGCAACTCATCGAAATCACTTACAACTACCTGTATCAATGAAAATTCCTGTTACTTCTTTCGTTGCATAAGAAAACCCCATGGCTTTTCAGGTTTGAAGAAACCTTCACACGAAAAAATCCACCAGTATGAGATGGTAAGGATGAACACTGAAGTGCAAGGCCATTTGCCCCTTTTGAGCAAGCACAATTTTCACAGAAGCAATGAACAAAAAGTAACATTCAAGTTAGTTCTCAAAACTTACTGGCCATCATCCATGTGGAAGAATGTCATAACCCTGTTCGAGTTAAATAACCAATGTAGCAAGGTAAATATCATGCATGATACTACTGATGCTGCCACAAGAACAGACTCAGTAACAACAACTAGACAGCAGACAAAGAATAATATTCATGAGCCTTGAACTGGCTTAAGCATAGGTATCTACCCCTCTGCTTGGGGATTAATTAATGTACATCGCATAACACAAGGCTATGCTGCTCGTCAAGGCAGTACCCAATATTATTTGACCAAGAAGATACATTAGATGGCAAGCGCCTTCCCTATCACATTAATCTTTGACGGAAAAAAGCTTTGCCCAGATGCTCTCTCTCTATTATTGCCCCACTTACCATTAGCAAAACATCCTAAATTCCAAAAGGTATCTCCATGTCCCACTTTCAAATATGGGAGCTTGTTCTCTGACCTTGCTGTGTGACAAGGAGATCTGAATAGGGTTGTGTTTTTCAAAGCAAGTGTTGATCCATACTTCCTATATGGTATTGGTAGTACTGAACAAGATTCGAAAATCCATTCCATAGTTCTAATACAATATGTGTGTGGGCATTTTGAATTTACAACATGCAAGTTAAAAGAAATACACACAACATAGACCATTACATGAATAATGATACTTATAGAAATTCCAAGACTCAGAAAAGCCAAAACATAATAACGTGCCTTCCAAGAAACTCCAGCAAACTGTGTCATAAAATTTCTCTAAATCAAGGAGTAGAAAAGCCAGGTCCTGACCACTATGTGTAGCGCACTCCCAAGCCTCCTAGAATGAAAAAATATCATAAAAATTACTATGGCCATGCAGAAAGCCTGTCTGTGTATCATGGATCAGATCAGGACGTAGTGGCTGCAGCTGAAGGCTGATGGGCTTTGCTAAGATTTTATAGGTTCTGCCCAACAATGTATTTCATCTCCACCATGACCAAATCCCCCCCCCCTCCGCACGCCCGTTAGGGAAAAGATGAATGCAACCCTCAGTAAGTGAAGGATCAATATCCACACAGAAAACGATTCGGTCAGAAGCAGGGCATTTGTGTTACGCTCAAGTTGAGGTAACATGACCTCGGAAGGGGCAATGGACATTTTCCTTTAAAGGATCAATGTTTGTATTATATTTGTTTGGGCTTCATGTAAATGGTCAAAAGGATTAATGTCAAGGTCCTTGATGAGGGTGACAAGGCACTGACTAGGATGGGTCCAAGGGTGTGGGTCTTAAATGCATTAAATGTGTAAATGTGCCTAGGCACAAGTGAATAAATGGATATCCCAAGAGAGGGGTATATGGTGCACCCTAGAATGACGACATGTGGCAGGCTAGATCCATCTAGGGATATGTGGGCTCTGTGTGTAGCATGCCGGGTTTTTTTCTACTTACGTATCTTTTGAGCTGCTACAGCAGAAATTGGCTGGGTGGAACATAACTCTGCCACCACCCGTGATTCCAAGTTAGATTTCAGTTTTGGTATGCGGGTTTTGGGTCAGAACATTTGGTATTAGAGTGGGTGATCGGAATAGGGAGATGAAGCTGTGGAAGAACGATGTGTGGAGCATCGGGCTGTGCTGAATTCTGGCAGACAAGGCTGTTGTTTGGATTTTTCATTTAGCCTTAGCGAGCTATGACCGCGAAGCCACTAGAGGAGCATGGATCTTGTCGTACGGGATCGAAGTAAAGACTAAGGCCATATGTCGTGCGGGTGTAGATCGTTCACTCCTGGTTTGTCAGCGTTGAGTGTGCGTTGGGGCATAGGGCATCGGAGTGGCGCACGTGAAGGTTCATGGATTGCTGCCTTCAGGGCTCCTTGGGATCGCGAGAGCTGGGTGTGGTAGCTAGAGATCCTTCAGCTATTGCATGTGAGGTGCACTCCATTAGATGAAGCAAGCAGCCTTTTTAACTGGCGTCATGCTTGGCGGGCAGGACTTTGGTTAACACCAAAGGCTGGAGCCAAAACATCGTATGGTGTGAGAGGCTGTTGGAATAGAGTTGGCGTTCGAACGGTGGGGTCAGTTGCTCTGCAAAGTTCGTGTGTTACGATAGTACAGTTGGCTTTGCTAGTTGTGGGCTCAGCTATTGGGCCTGGTAGCCAACAGAGCTATGTGCATTTGCTGTGAACTGTTCTTGGGGGAGCTTGGTTACATTTAGTCGCTGAATACGGGTCAAGACTACGCTCACGAAGACCTACCTGGTCAGCAGAAGCCAATTCGACGACACATATTTAAATTGGAGAAGAGGCCAGTCTCGTGCGTCTGCTCATATGCATGAATTAGCTAAAGGAGCTCGGCTGGTCATTGGGAGTTAACTGTGAGCTCATTTGCTTTAATGGTGATACGACTAGCGGTTGCAAACTAGAGGATTGTACGAGGTTTACGTTTTGTTTCCTTGCGCACAGTTGGCTTGACCAAGAACGTAATTGGGTATTGGAGTGGCTTGCAGGGACAAATTGATCTCTCCATGCAGCATGAATGAACAGGGAGCTTTCTATGCTTTTTAAAA